>NC_056748.1:837916894-838011894 GCF_019279795.1 Protopterus annectens | reverse complement strand
CTTCATCCCTCATTCTCCCCCTGACTCCCCACACGAAATCCCAGTTAACATAACCCCCACCAACTATTAGGAGGAGGCAGGTCATGGTGTCACTAGCTAAAGCCAAAAACACAGACTCAATGGGCCCAGACAGTATTGCAAGTTGCCTCCTAAATAATTTGAAACATGATCCATCAAGACCATTTGAGTCACTTTTTAAGTACAGCCTCAAAACAGCCATGTACCATGTAAATGAAGAACTGCAACAGTCATCCCTCTTCACAAGGTTGGACCATAAACTGACCCCAGAAACTACAGACCCATTAGTCTGACTAGTCTAATATGCAAAGCCACGGTACAAATTATCATGAAAATGATCAACAAAGACATTGGGAAACTAAAGACACTGAACCCAACCTAGTTTGGCTTTGTCAGAGGAAGATAATGCCTACCTAACCTGGTAGACGTCTTTGAGAGGGCCAACAAGGCAATGGATGAGGGGGAAAATGGTGCATGCCACCTGTCTAGACCTGACTATGGCATTTGATACATTACCCTTCCAGGCATTTTTGACACACTCACCAAACTAGGTATAAATTCCTAATTTATTTATTTAACATTTCTTTACTAGGAAAGTTCGACTGGGACAGAGTCCATTTTCACTGGAGGCCCAGGGAGAAATGGCCAGATGCATGTCTTTGGAATATAGCATACCGAGGCTGTACACCACTTTTTGTAAGCAACATCCACCTAAAACTATTATCCCATCAGCCTCATAAATAGAAATTACAGTATATGTGTTGCAGTGACAGATGAACTGTCAGCTGGCTCACAGATAGGACCCAAGAAGTCAGAATTGGTGAGACCACCTCCACCAAGAGAAGGCTCACCAGCAGAGTACCTCAGGGCTCAGTGCTAGGCCTGCTCTTGTTTGGCATTTACTTCCCGGACATCAAGGCTAATATCAAGTGCGTCTGGCTCACCAAGTTTTCAGATGACCGCAAACTGGGAGCTATCATAGATTCCCCCCATGACAAAAACATCCTACAAGATGGTCTAACACAGACAAATGACTGGTGCCAAAGCCATGGCTTAAAACTCAATGCCAAGAAGAACATTATAGTTCCTTTTTGGAAAAAGTACATCCAGGTTAATGACTCCATTGTTAAGACACCCCTAAGAGTTGACCCGGTAGTTTGGGATCTGGGAACATATGTAGACAGTAATCTGGCTCTTGACCAACACATATCCAAGGTAATAAGAAAATCATGTTATGTCCCCCAACTTATAAGTAATGATATGGCATCCAGGTCCAAGGAAGTTATAGTACCACTTTAACAGGAAAACAACCAAAACAACAAACTAAAAGACTTAGAGGAAACTCTGCCAGAGAATACACAACAAAGTATGATTAACTGTTTATTAAAACAAATAATAAATGCTTTCGTCTAAAAGCATACAGACTTATTTAGATAAAACCAGAACAATTCAAAATTTGCACTTAAATAGGTTCCTTTTCACATGACACCAATCTAAACAAAGCAAGTGTATATTTAAAGCAACAGTTGTCAGGACAAGAACATGTATTTAAAGCAGATTTAAAACTGAGAATAACAGTTATTCATCATTAACTTAAGCTAGGAGATAAGCAAAAATAATGCACAATTGCTAATGCATTCACCTTGAAAAATAAAAACAGATGATAATAAATATAAGCGTATTATTTTTCATAAGCCTTCCTCTTGATTAAGCACTGTATAGATATAATATCATTAAGCCTTGGGGGGGGACTGAAGCATTCAAAAATATCTGCCACCAAAGCTCTCTGTCTTCAATTAATAGTTTCCATGCCCCACCTCTAGGGCTGACCTCTGTTTTCTCAGTGATAGCAAACAGGAAATGATGGTCTGGAAATTAGTGAATATGCTTGTAGAGTGCATTTGCAGATTTAGCCTTCCTAATTACATAGTTATGTTCGTAGATGCGATCCCTAAGCTTATGTTCTGATTTACCAATATAGAAACTATTGCACTGGTGACATACTGCAGCATAAATAACCCCTTCTGTATGGCAATTAAATCTCCCAAAGATTGAAATGGATATATTATTGATGGAAAGGCTACTGCACATAAAAATGGAAGGGCATTGTGAGCATGCCCCACATTTAGTCATGCATCCCAGAGTCATACCTCTCAACCTACCGAATTCTTTGGTAAATACTGGTTTTGAGCGCAAAATATTGGGGTTCCACAAATTCCAGAGTGTCCCTTTAATTTCCAAATTTCTTGTGTTTTTTTTTTTTTGGGTCTACTGTTCCTGACGTCATCACATGCAAGTCAGCTTCACAAGGCAGAAAGACAACCTCTCAGCCGAGCCATAAAGGACCATGGGTTTCTTTCTTCCTAGCGCTTCCAGGTAAGCTGACTGTTACTGTTTAAATACTTACACCGGTCTGCATTGAAGTGTGTGTGTGTGTGTGTGTGTGTGTGTGTGTGTGTGTGTGTGTGTGTGTGTGTGTGTGTGTGTGTGTGTGTGTGATTTGAGAAACTTAATGATTTATGTACTCGAGGCAGACAGAGCCATTATTACTAATTTAACGGTCCGCACAGCATTTGAAGTTCTTACTTTAACAGTCCACACTCCACAGGTTTGTACAACTTTCTTCCAATTAACCCGCTTAAGCTATCACTATTTACTTAGGACCAGTCTGACTTGTACTGCTATTTCATTTTGCATTTGCTCAAGTGTACTGCTGAGAGCATTTCGTATTACAAGACTACATGGTAAGCTGACTGTTACTGTTTAGATTCTTACAACACTGGTCTGCATTGAAGTGTCTGTGTAATTTTATGAGAGAAACTTAATGATTTATGTACATGAGGCAGACAGAGCCTAATTAATTTAATGTCTGCACAGCACTTCTTACTTTAACGGTCCACAGGTTTTGGACAACTTTCTTCCCATTAAGCTGTCAGTGGTTACTTAGGAGGACCAGTATGACTTGTACTGCTATTGCATTTACTCAAGTGTACTGCTGACAGCATTTTGTATTACAAGACTGCATTTGCTCAAGTGTACTGCCCAGATAAACATAAGGCAAGCTACATGCATTTCGTATTACGAAACTGCATTTTTGAATGTTGGATGTTAAGGACTTTGTTGTTACACAAGACTGCATTACTTGAATGTCGGACTCAGAATCTTGGATCATAGGTTCATAGGTTTATAGATTAGTACTAAGCTAACTGCCCTTGTGAGTCATTTTAAGCCTAGCCAATTAACCCTTGTGAGACTCGAACCTTGCACCTTATGTTTGTAAGGCAAACACCTTAACCACTAGGCCACCCTCCCAACCGTCCAATCATTAGGTCTGCACAGCACTGCTTACAGGTCTGCACAGCTTTTGGAAGTCTTAGGACCAGTCTGTCGTGCCGAGATGGAGACAAGCTGCATTTCATATTACAAGACTGCATTGCTTTACTTTTGATTTTGAATGTTGTTACACGAGACTGCATTACATTATTTGTAGTGACCGCATTATTAGTATTCTGAATAGGTTGTGGGTACTGCTTTACTATTCTAAATAGGGTGTGCATTACTTTAGAATGTTGTTACACAAGACTGCATTATATTATTTGTGGGTGTGCATTGCTTTACTTTTGAATGTTGTTGTTACACAAGACCGCATTAATTACTAGTGTGTTTGTGTGTGTGTGTGTGTGTGTGTGTGTGTGTGTGTGTGTGTGTGTGTGTGTGTGTGTGTGTGTGTGTGTGTGTAAAATGCCCCAGTTAGAAATAACAGGTAGTTAGAGTACCTTAGGCACAAGGAGCAAGAGCCTAAATTCTCTACCCATACCGCCACTCATGATTTAAGGAGTTACTCAACTGTCCAAAGTTTCACAGAATGTCTGGAATGTTTGGCTCATACTTCTGGTCTGTTCCTCTTAAAATGTGTGGCTCTCTGGCAAATCAGTGAGAAATTAATTCACTAAATAATGATAGCCATTTAAGTTTCAGTTTTCCTATCTTTCAGAAAATGCATGGTTACCGAAAACATTTTATTCTAGCAACTTTCTAAGATTATACAAGCAATGTTTAAAATGTGTCCCTGGTTTAGGGCCTTTGTCCCCCCCCCAATAAATTTTGCCTTTTTCCAGATTTTTTTGTGCTGCATAGCTCTTCACGGGGAGAGAAGTTTAGTGCTGCTTATCCCAAGACTGCTTGTGTTGTTAGTAGCACAACAGGTAGTATACTTCTGCATCAAAAACAAGTATGCTACCTGTTGTTAGTAGCACAACAGGTAGTATACTTGTTTTTGATGCAGAAGGCTGTGGGTTCTAGTCCCACAGTATGTAGATGGATTGCTGATACTGTACTGTGTTGTGTACTTTTTAAAGGGGGTGGATGTTGCAGTCCTGGGAATGTCCTCTTTGGCAGACATAACTAGTAACAATGAACCTGTTATCAGTTTGCCATCCATTCCCTATTGCAATATTACTAGCTCATCTTTTTAATGTAACATAGGCAATTTATTCTTCAAGGTCAACAGGTACTTTGTTTGTAGATGAAAGAATGAAATATAAAGTTGTTTGCTGGTTGCAACCTCTTCATTAGTTACAGATATCTTTAATGTGGAATTATTTAGATGACTTTTGCATTTTTTTGTGAGTTTTGAGGGCAGAGAAGTTTTAATGTTAAGTCTATATTCATTGTGAGACTGTATTGCTTTGTTTAACAGATGTTTATTAGTGTTTGTACTATAAAATGTAAAATAAAAGTTTTAAATGAAATCCAAATAATCATTGTAAAAGTAAAGCAGTATGCATGTTACAGTGTTTATGGTAAATGGGGCGAAATAGCCAAGTGATAGGTCATTGGAATGGTTGCAGGTGGGAGGGCTGTGTATGAGGGCCACATTCTACCATGATTTTGTGAGGGGGGGAAGGGCAGCAAACTCAGACAGACCTGGGCGGCACAAACCCTAGCTATGCCACTAACCAGTAGCCTTGTCTGTTCTTCAGTTTGCATTTGAAAGTTGGAATCCCACACTTCCATTGAAGTGGGGGGGGGGGGGTTACATAATTATGTATGTAAATTTTATGTTAATCAGCATACAGCTTTGTACCTATTTTTCATGGGCTTTTGTCCAGATTTTTGATGTTTCCAAGTTGAGAGGTATGCCCATAGTTGTTTTATCTTTAGAATGTCCCATCAAATCATATATGTTTTTGAAACAAATACCTTTTTATTTAGACTATGTTAGGTGCTTCGCTTAAACGTTTACATAAAATTCTATCATTCGAAATGAACTGCCATTTTTTTCTGAAGCTATTACTAACTGCTGGACTGTCAAATGAATATGTGGTAACAAAGGCATGTGTATAGCTTGCTTGATGCTGATACATACAATTGTCTAACGCACAAGAATGGTGTCCTATAGCATGAATATCATTAAATTCATTTTCTATACTACCTGTGTTAGTAGTCTCCTACTGTAAAAGGGGCACATACGTACCTTGATCTCTTTTTGTTTTAACTTCCTCATTTAATGATCTAAGTAATGCTTAAGGGTACCCCTTATTCAGTCAGTTTCTTTGAGAAAATCACTATGAATAGACACCATTCTTGCTGCCCTCACAAATTGGCCTTTAATAACTGCCCACTTTTGATGTTGTGGATGACAGCTGGTATAATGCAAAAATATATTAGAATATGTGGGCTTCTGATAGATTTGAAAAGCAAGTCTTAAGCTCCCTGAAATATTTTCTTTTCTTAGCTGGACATCTAAATATGCATTAGAATCCTGGCCTACATTATGCGTGAATTTTAAAAAACTATAGTATTGTTAATATATGTTATAAAATCGAGTAAAAATGAGCCTGCAGGAGTACAAAAACCACCAGTAAATGAAAAACACTCCTGTAATCTGACTCCAGTATCCAGAAATCCAGACAAAAATGAAAGTTCCACTCTGCAATTTGTTAATAACGTGTAGCAAATAATCCTTTAAAAACAATCCACCATACTGATGTAGTAGTGCATAAAACCAAAGAGATTAAGACAATCCCTAGCTGAATATTCCAACCAAAAAATAAAGTAAGCACTTTCGTCTCATCAAGTCACAGACTTTTTCAAAACTGTGGAAATGCATTGCATCATGGTTTAAATAACTGTTATTTCCTAACTCAATTAACATTTTAAAGTAAAAGGTTAAAAATGCAAGTTAAAGTTAATAAAATAATACACTTAGTGCTTCTAAATTGCTTATTAAAAATGCAGAGTGGATCTTTCGTTTTTGTCCGGGTTTCTTGGTACTAGAGTCAGTTTACAGGAGTGTTTTTCATTTACTGGTGTTTTTTGTACTCCTGCATGTTCATTTTTACTCGTGGTTTGTGTTGAGCATTTGTCTAACTCAACCAGTGAATAGTGGAACTCTTGTTTTGGACTTGAAACCCTAGAACTGTTTATTTTTTACAAATATGGATTCTAATAATCCAACTACATCTCAGGCAGTCCATTTGGAAGGAGCTAATTTGGAAACGGTGACCGTATAAGAAGAAAACAACATCGGGCACTTGTGCAAGCTTATGACTTTGCAGTACCAGCAACTGCAAAAGACATTAGATAAACTCCAAGCCCCAGCAGCCCAAGTGGTTACTCAATCGGTGATGATGACGTCATCTTCTCTTCCTTTTGGCCCGAATGGGGAAGGACCACTGAGCTCATGACAAGCAGTTGGGTTATGAACAGTATCCCTTGTGGGCAGCAAAGCAACACCAATTTCTTGTAGGAAAACTCCAGGAAGATCCGATTTGAATGCTGGGTCCAGGATGAGCCCCTGCTTTTCACGGAAGTAAGACAGATGAGGAATTTGGATATTCAACAATGGCTGAAGGATTTTGAAATCAATATGATCAAGGTATGTAATTTACAAATAGACAATGCATACCTTGCTAAGTGTATTAAACAGCAGAGGATACTGAAGGGGCTACGAATGAGTAAATTCCCCAACGGCCTGACTGTGGGACAGCAAGAGTTAGATGAATTTCTAGACATGTTTGACAGACATGGCATAGAACTGCTCCATTTCATTACAAAAATAAACAACAATAAAATGAATGGACTACTTGATGACATTAACAAACTCAACAGTGATAGTTTAAATGATGCTAACTTTCTTAATTTTGAATGTAAATATGATAATATTTTTAAGAAAACTGAGCAGCAGGTTAAAGATATCATTAATAGAAAACAAAGGAAATTGAGGAGAGATGAGTTAGAATACAAATACAAAGAAGCTTATCAGCTTCCCAAAAGTTATTATGGTAACAATGCAGTAATTAATCACATGGTTGATTATACAAATGAAACAGGTTCAATAGGCTATGATGTGAGGGGAGAGAATGAAGATTTATAGATTGAAGGTTTTAATGGGGACCATGATGAGGTTTTGACCTTGAGTATCCACATAGACAGAATTTTTTAGGGGGACAACAGACCCTGAGAGAGAGGTCCCAGGATGTTCTGGAACAACAAGAACCACAACAGATACTGAGTTTTCAAGGTCCCCCAAGTGGAATCATTTCCAGCTTCAACGGCAAACTCTTGAGCTTGAATGGTTTTAACATTTTCAGCTACACAGAACAACTAATTACGGTTACCCATTTTTCTTTATTTGAAAAAGGGTTTAAATTTGTTCCTGCCAGGAAGCCGGATATAGTAGGGGTTATGACTGAAGTGAAACTTTACACCAGAAAGCTTAACTTGTGTTTATTTTTCCAAGATACAGGGGAATCAATTGGGTATTTACCCAGCAGGTTTAGGAAAGGAGTGTATTTAATCCCCCTTTGGACCCTGTTTTAGCTCATTTTGAAAAAGTTTTCACTAGGGAAATATTTCATGGGGAAAAGTTTTATGATCTTACTAAGGAGGAAGCAGCACTTTTCAATCAGCTAAGAGGTACTGACACTATATGTGTCATGAAGCCGGATAAGGGTAGATAAAATAGACTACGTTAATGTTATTACTAACATGCTACAGGATACGGATAAATATGAGGTAGCCTCTTCAAATGAAATCAACATTTCTCATAGAAGGCTACAGTTGTTTTTGGAAGACAGTTTGTTACAGGGGGCGATTAACGAATAGTTGTACAACTTCCTGCAGAACAAATATCCTTACATCACAACTGTCTTCGGTATACCTGAAGTGCATAAAAATGTGTTACACCCTCCTTATAGACTTATTGTGGCAGCACATAATAGCCTTATTGGAATATAGTGATTTGAACGCCTATATGATTAACTTCGTTATGGAATTAATAGAATTAGTCCTCAACAACAATTATTTTGTTTTTGAGGAAGAGTATTACAGGCAGTCAAAAGGGGTTGCCATGGGGTCGAGTTGTGCCCCGATGTATGCAAACTTGGTTATGACCATGTGGGAAAAAATTTTATCTTTGGATCAGACTTTGTAAGTCATTGGCTATTGTACTTACGATACCTGGATGATGTTTTTATTTTGTGGAAGGTGGATATCAACAGTGTATGTGATTACTTTAAATTCACACAGACTTATGATTCCACTACTATTAATTATTTAGATGTCAACATTACCAAGGATACAAGCACAAACACATTTACATCCAAGGTATACCGCAAACCAACATATTTAAACAGTTTTTTTAAGTTACAATAGCCATCACCCCTTCTATGTTAAAAAGAACCTAGTGAGAGGACAAATGATCAGGGGGGGCCAGAATATGTTCAACCCAAGACAGTTTGAAGAGGGAATTAGGCCAGTTAATACAAATGTTCACTGATAGGGGTTACCCGAAGGACTGGGCCCGTGAATTGGGTATTGACATCCTGAATGGATGGGGTACTTTGTTGGGGTTATCCCAATCGGGTAAAAAGCAGTCCTCTTCGGTGATCAGTAGTACTCATTCTTATTCTATGGTTACACACTATGGCTCCTTTGGTTACAAGGTACGGGGTATTCTTAATAAAAACTGGGTTATCTTGGAAGGTAATGAGGATCTTATCCATTCCCTGGGTAAAGGATCATTATTCTCGTACAAGTTAGGACACAACATGAAACACCTGTTGGAACATCCCCTTTTACACATGGTTGAAAAAAGGGGAACTAAGAGATGTGGCAGATGTAACCAGTGTTCACAATTTTGGAAAGTACAGACATATGGATAGGGGACCCCCTGCAGAGATTGGCAGGGGGGAATTGTCAAACTAAGGGTTTGATTTATGTGAGTGTTTGTCAGGGGTGTAATATGTTTTACATAGGTAAAACAGAAAGACCCCTGAGAAAAAGGATTTACGAACATTTGTAAGCAATGGAAACCCATAATAACAACACTTTATATAGACATGCACAGGATACAGGTTTGGGATTCTAGAAGTGGTTAGATACAATGAGAGGGGAGGGGATTGGTGTAACAAAATAGGGAGAAGGGAACTGAAGTGTCAACTGTCATTAAACGCCAACCAACCACCTGGTGTTAATGACCACTTATCCTTGGTACCTGTACTGAAGCAAAGGGCACGTAAGTTAAAAAAGGATAATTTTTTTTTATTTTTAATAAGTAATTTAGGAGAGTTATACACTAAATGTACTATTTTATTAACTTTAACTTGCATTTTTAACCTGTTACTTTTACAATGTTAATTGAGTTAGGAAATGACAGTTATTTAAACCATGATGCAATGCATTTCCACGGTTTTGAAAACATCTGTGACTTGATCAGACGAAAGCACTTACCTTATCTTATGTATGGAATATTCCGCTATGGATTGTCTTAATCTCTGGTTTAATGCACCACTGCATCAGTATGGTGAATTGTTTTTAAAGGATTATTTGCTGCGCATTATTATTAACAAATTACAGAGTGGAACTTTCATTTTTGTTTGGGTTTCTGGGTACAGGAGTCAGTTTACAGGAGTGTTTTTCATTTATATGTTATAAAACCATCAAGGACTGTTGCTTTAAATATACACTTGCTTTGCTTAGATTGATGTCATGTGACAAGAAAGATATTTAAGAGTAAATTTTGCATTGTTATGGTTTTATCTGAAGAAGTCTGCATGCTTTTAGATGAAAGCGCTTATTATTTGTTTTAATAAACAGTTCATCATACTTGGTTGTGTACTCTCTGGCAGAGTTTCCAGTAAGTTTTTTTAGTTTTATAGTACCACTTTATTCAACCCTTATCTTACCCATAGTTGAGTAAAATACCCCCTGACCAGGCATATGTAACAGTTGGTTCCTCACCAATAGAATCCAGGGAATTAACACATTGTCCTATACAGATTGCCTTAAAGCACTATCTGTATACTTAGTGTCCTACAGGATACTGGGAGGTGAGCTATTCCTGGCATATAAGGCATCCTCAGAATCAGCCCTGATTGACCTTTAGCACATCTGCAAAATGAATATCACCAGAAACACTAGATCCAAGGATTTAAACTTTACAACATAAATAGAAAATGCTGAAAAGACAGATATGTCTGTCAAAGGATCCCTATACCCTGGAATAGGTGACCCATCCATGTGATGTACAGTCCATCCCTGCACAGGAAAAAACCCTCTTCAGATACTCAAACGTATCATTAACCATTGAATGGAAAATTGAAAATTCACCACAGTCTGGCCCCCATGTCTCTGATAGACAGATGCCACCAGTAAATATTTGCTAACTAACATGACCCCATAACTAAACCTTTATCAATCTCCTAACTAACTACTCCTCCAAGTAGATGCCCATGTTACATGGCTACCCAAGTAGGTTGGCATGCATGGCTAGTCTCATAAAAGGTCCAAGAAAAATTGGACACAATTATGGTAAACCAAGTCCAAAGTAACCAGATACAGGTAAAAAAAACAACAAACTCAGACTTGACAAATGCCAAACCATTTTCCAAGTCTGAGTTTGTTGTTTTTTTAGTCTTATAAAAGGTCTGGTGCTCATTAGGTAATTGATTATCCAGTTATGTATTACTGTTGGCCTTATGAAGATTAGGTACAGCAGTGATACATAACTGGATAATCAGTTAATTAAACCTTAAAAACATTAATAAATAGATAAGTGGTTTGCCTTTTAGGAGACAAATAATATTACTGGCTCCATTTAACAACATGTGATTCAGGAAAGTCATCTTCAAGTGCAAAAACATTTCTCTTCTGTGTAAAAGAGTATTTATATCCTCTCCCCTAAACTCTATCCTTTTTCCAGTTGTACATACATAGTAATACAAACTTGCAAAAAAGACCCAGCCAAGCTATAATCTTCACTGAGTAATACCTTAAACTTTCTGATTTGGAGGCCCATGGGATATATACAAATGACTCCTTAAAGATATGCCAATATTTAAACTAATGGCTACTGAGTGTTCATGAATTTAATCTTTATGGGTACATCACAACAATAAAGTCAATCCTCACCAGCTGTAGACATGCCATGTTTTGGAATTTTTCCTGGCCTTGTCATTACTGGACTTAAAAAGTAATAAAGTCATGGGCAATCAGAAGCCAAGTAGCTGAAACGCTTGTATGTCCTTAAAGAGTCATTTGCATATGTCCCATCTGCCTCCACTACAGGAGGTTTAAGGTATTACACAGTGAATGCTGTAGCTTGGCTGGTATTTCTTGCAGTGTTTTTACTGAATAGTTGCCTGTGTGACCTTTTACCATTTGGTTTATAGAAATTAATTCACATAGTACTGACTACACTTAAATAGCACATTATTAACATGCATATTTTTATATCTGTCATGGATTCTGCCACTCTCCCTTTCCAAGTGCATGTGCTTTTCCAGTGTAAAAGCTGTCACATGAGATACACTGCACATGACAAACTACTTGTTTTAATTCACACATAAACCTGCTTGATCTCCTGTAGCATTTCCAAAAACAGGATTCCAAATATGAGGACTGGCAGCTGTATTCCTACATTGATGGCAAACGAAACATGGAAAATCTCTATTTTGGTTGCCAGCTGTGTTTGTTTCTTTTGTTCCTCTCTCCAGCAAATACTTCAAATTGGATGCTGTTTTGTTAACGTTAAATGATTTCGTACAAACATTATTCCCAAATTGTTATTACTCTTAAGAACATTTCAGTCTCTCAACAATTTTTATTTCTTGTTTAACATCACATTCCATAACTACCATTTGCCTTTTTCAGTGACCAAAACATACACTGATGAGAGGGGCAAATTTCTCATTCCTCTGTACATCAGTCTCCATTTTTATGGCATTGACAAATTTAACCTATTATATCAAACAATCAAACAAAAGCAAAAAAAAAAAATCAAATGTATTCTCATAAAAATTATTCTCAGAGCCGTCAGAAACTGAATCTTTATTATTCCTCTCTTAGTGCTGAGGGATGCACACTGGAAAATATACATACTTGTTGCTTCTTATTTCTTTTTTAATAAATGTCTGTAATTAATCTATTACATTTGGTAAAGTTATACAGGGTAATGTCAATTTTTTCCTTGATCTTCACCATATCGAATCTCAAGATATTAGATAAGATAATCAAAAACATCCCCAAACCAGCTTCTAATGCCACTCATAAATGATAATGTTATCAGTAAATTGTCCATAAAGCAGATGATTCTTAAAATGAAGAGACTTAAAGGCCGCAATCATTTTTCCATGCAGGAATAACTAGGTTTAAGTAAGTGGGGCCACTGAGGCTCCCATAGCAACTATATTTGTTTGCTGGCACATTTCCTTTCAGAACACAAAATAATTATTCTTAAGAACATCAAGTAACTTACAGATCACAATTACATTAATGAACAACTCTGCTGAAGCAATGTCTTGTCTAAGGGAATTGATTCCTGCATGTTACAGAATGAAGGTGAACAATGAGTTAACCTGGAGTGTAATTAGAAATATAGAGCTGGTTATATACTCACATTCCTAACTTGACTAATAAAATCAAAACTTTCAAAATGTGATTTTTTTCACAACTGACCTTAAATAATATTTAACAAATGCTGCCAGGGGTTTGGTTTTGGGACCTATGGTTACAATCATGGGTCAGAAAGTTGAATTGTTCAAAGACTTGTACAAATATTAAATTTCCCAGCAATGTAAACAGTGCAAACAATAATACACCAACAAACTGAATAAACTCATGTAAACCATGACACATCACAAGTACATTAAATACACTAAAAACAAAAATAAGATTAATTATAAATCCATATTACATCACCGATTTTAAATGTACTATATGCCATATTTGACAATAGGTTTTCAAAATTTTGGAAAGCCTTTTAGCCACTTTCAAGTGAGAGTTTGTTTCTGCAAAACCTTTTAAGTTTTTCCAAGAAATAGGCTCTCTAGTTAACCAGTTTTTCACATACTCAATTAAGAGGTTAAACAGATAATGCCACACTATAAAGAAAATAAGTGGTATTCTTTCAAAAAAACAGAAACATGACTGAAAACAAAAAAGTAACTACTGAAGCTTCTATAAATAGCATAAAGAAGCAATAATATAATGTTTTACTCAACATCACACAATGCTGACACAGGAATGGAGGTCCTACAAATCTGCCTGCATCTCCTCTTGCAGTAATGTGATACACCTCAGTTTATGTCATGTCAACTAGGGCGACCACTTATTTGCATACTACTGCCTATATATCTTTTTCTTTCAACAGTAAAGCTGATGCATTTAAAACATCACTTAGAGTGATCATTTCCTCAAATGGAGGCAAATTTTCTTGTTCCATTTTCTAGTGATTTTTTTCCACAGTCATCAGTAAATTCAGTAGTGTTTTCTCAAGTTTGTTCCAAAACTTTATCCTTGTATCCCCAGTAAGAAAACTACTTGCATTAAATGTACTTTCCCAGGCTATATACCTTACAAACATTCCTACACCTGATCCTTAAAATCCTTTACCTTATTATAAATCACAGAATATCTGTCCATGAACCCTACTTGTCACTGTGACAGCTCTGAAATTGAACCTTATTGGCTATTTTGGGCTTATTTCTACCCCTTTCAACTTTCTGTTTTGTTTTAGCTTGGTGGATCCTGTTTGAGCATCCTGCAAACTACTACAGCACGAGAAATGAGAAGGAGAGAATTTTTGCTGATTCTAAGTATCTTTTTTGGGCTTTTTCTTGACCGTTTTTCTTTTGTTTATCGCACTTTAAAAGCCATTTATACTGTGGTTCTGTTGATATTTCTGCTGCATTTTACTGTTAAATTGTTTTACTGTATGTGCCCTTTGATTTTCAGCTCAAAGTTAATAGTTTAAACTGCATTTACTACTGTAGGCATCACACTCAAGTGCAAACACCTTTTCTGTGCATAATTACTATTAAATTGCTTTTTTTCTGCTTAATTTCTCAAACATCCCCCCCAAAAAACAAAAAAAAATACTATCTGTTTTGTTCATTTCCCTTTTATATATAGCCTTTTCTTATACTAGAATAGTCTGGATCCCAGATTTGCTGGTTTCAGGACTTTAGTTTGTGTTTCTGAGCTGTTCGGACCTTGTTGTGGTAGTGGGAAGTCTTTCTGCTTATCAGTGAGAGTGGTAGGCATCAAGCAGCCTATCTGTCACAAAAGGCATGGTTTCTATCTCTAAAATTGAATTATTGGCTGATTTCTATCCCTTTCAACTTTCTGAGTTAAAAACCTGTGTTTGTGCGAGTTTGTGCATCGCGCAGTGCTGCTTAGCTAGGGTTAAACTATTCCTGGCGCCATAAAGTCTGCTCTTCAGTTTTTCCCTTAGAACTAGCCAGTTTCTTAGTTTTAGCACTTGAATTTGCTTCCTTGTGCTCAGCACTTGTTCAGAACTTGTTGTAAGCACTAAGAAAGCTACAAATTACTACAGCACTCAACCTTCCTCAATACCTAAAGGAAAACAGTTTTAGTACTTTCCTCACTTGCCTAGAGGAAAAACAGCTCCTGTACGTACTTTCCTCACTTGTCTAGAGGTAAATAGTTTTTTATTCAAGCATGTCCAAGGGTCAGCTCCCGGTACTCTCTCCTGTCTACCTGATGAATCTGGGCATCTTGGGGCAATGTAGCAATTGCCTCATGTACACAGACAACCCTCTCCTCCTTCCCCCCATCACTACAACCTGTGAGAGATGCACTTATCTAGCCAAACTGGAGGCAAAGCTCTCTCCAACCAAGACTGAACTTGATAGTCAAAAGGAGAAGGTAAACACTTGCACCACACCACACTCATCACATAGCCCCACTAAACCTACACCACCAAAACCACATCAGACCTATCATCAAGTACAATGCCCCCTTTGATTTCTACCTAACCAGGTATATACAACAACTGGAACTCCACGGAGGTTCCTCACTAAAAGAATGCAGAGCATAAGTAATATGTCCTATCCAGACCACCTCAAGCCCTATCTCTGTGTTCTGTCTCTTACAGGTTTTTGAGAGTAGATCTATGCCTGGCATACAGGTCACTGTCAGACCCCACTCTGATGAACCTCATGCATAGCCAGAAAACAAACAGCACCAGAATTACCCATTCTAAATACTTAAACCTTGCCTGTGATATAAATAGGACCTGCTGGAGTGATAGGTATGTATTCCAGAGACTACCCAGTCTATGGAACAGGCTCTCCATCCATGTGAAGCAGAGTTCCTCCCTAACCCAATTCAAGTGCAACTTGGACAATTGGATGGGAAACCAGAAATTCATCACTGGTTTGGCACCTATGTCTCAAATGGACACAGGTAACCTACAGTTCATCTCCCAGGCCCATGCTTACACTTATCAAGAATATCAGAACTTGTCAGAGATTTGGGGTGCATGGCTAGGCCTAAAAAGGTCCTTGTGGTCGTCAGCCTAGTAAACACCTATGAGCAAAAACATTTGCTGATGCTCTCAGTAATAATCTGCCCAAGCAACAGAGACCTCCAAAACAGAAATGCAAGCAACCTCAACCGCCCAACACAACCCAAATGACACACAGGTTCATAGGTAGGTACTAGGCTATCGGTCCTAGGGCCCATACAAGCCTAGCCAAAAAATGTACCCTGGCTTTCGCCACCCAAGAAAATTATTTTCCTATGCCCCTGTCGAGCAGAGCCACAGAAGTGATCCCCGGGGTGAATTTCCCATCCAATCATCAAGATTTTTCTTGAAGAGTGCTAATGAGAAGCTCTGTTTGACATAGATAGGTAGTCTGTTCCATAGTATGGGAAGTCTCTGGGACAGGAATCTATCCCTCCAGCATGTTCTGTTTATTGTGGTGACAAGGTTAAGGTCCCTAGAGCATGTAGCTCGGAGGGATTGGGATTTCTTTAAGTGGGGCATGTCCAACAGCTCTGGGTTTGACATAGCTTTGTATGTTAGGCAGAGATCGCCTCTGAGTAGGTGATATGCGATGGAGTAAAGCTGTAGTTTTTTGAGATGGTCTGCATAGGGCATCTGTTTGAGGCCAGTAATCCTCTTTGTGAGGTATTTCTGTGGTCTTTCCAGTTGTTGTAGATGTCTTGAGAGGTACATACCAAAAGGGGCGTTGTACTCTATAATGGGTCTAATGAGTGATGAGTAGAGGGGAACAATGACCTCTTTTTATCTGGATGAGAATCCTTTTGTGATGAAATGAGCCATGTAGAAGGATTTCCTGACCACTGTGGTGATGTGATTATCAATGGAGAGACTACTGTCCACCTGTGTCCCAAGGTCTCTTATCACATTTTTGGCATTAAATAGACTACCAGCTATGTGGTAGTTCATGGGTACAGAGTTTTTACCAAAGGGGATGACAATACACTTTTTGGCATTGAGCTTCAGGCCATGGCTTTGACACCAGGAATCTGTCTCGGTGAGGCCCTTTTGTAGTTTGTCCACATCGTTAGGAGTTTCTATTATGGTTCCTAGTTTGCAGTCATCTGCAAACTTTGTTAGCCAAAGACCTTCTGTGTTGGCCTGCACTTCAGAGAAGTAGATACCAAACAGGAGAGGACCCAGGACTGAACCCTGTGGTACTCCACTTGTCACTGGTCTGATGTCGGATTTGGAATCCGCTACTTTCACAGTGTGGGTTCTGTCCATGAGCCAGTTGGCAACCCATCTTATGACATAGGGATTTATACCTAGTTTAGTGAGCTTATCTATAATTCCAGAGTGGGGGATGGTGTCGAAAGCCTTAGCGAGATCTAGATAAGCTGTGTGAACCATTTTACCATCATCTATGGCTTTGGTGAATGCTTCAAAGAAGTCAATCAGGTTTAGGAGACATGATCTGCCTTTTACAAATCCAAACTGAGTAGGGTCCAGAGTTTGGAGATTACCAATGTCTTTGTTTATGAGTTCCATGATGATACGTTCCATGGCCTTGCAGACCAGGCTCATCAGGCTAATGGGGCGGTAGTTCCCGGGGTCCGTCGTGGCTCCCCCTTTGTGGAGTGGGATAACTGTTGTGGTGCGCCATTCAGTGGGTACAGAGCCTGAAGTGAGGCTATGATTGAACATGGTACTTAGGTAGGGTGCCAGTTCATTCTGTAGTTCATGTAGAACGCAGCCTGGGATATTGCCAGGTCCCATGGATGCTATGTTCTTGGCTTTGGAGAGTGTGTTTTTTACCTGTGCAGCCGTGATTATAGGAACTTTGCATTCTTCCGGTATAGAGATGGGCCCTCTAGGGGGTGAGAGGGGGGTAAAGTTATCACTGAACCTATCTGCTAGGATGTTGGCAATATCAGTTGGTTCTGTATATTTAGTGCCATTATGCTGTAACTCAGAGCAGATCTAAGTGTTCCCATTTAGATTCTTGACATAGCTATAGAATGCTTTGTGGTTGTCTTTAGAGTCGGTGGCAATTTTGTTTTCGTAACTAGCTTTAGAGGATTTTATGAGGGATCTCAACTTCTTACTGAGGTTGACCAGGGAGTTCCTCCAGTCATGGGATTTTACTCTTTTTTGCAACAGTTTCTTTCTTCTGTTGTAGAGTTTGTTTATGGCAGAGGACCACCAGATTGGCTTCCTTTTTTTCGAGGATAACATCTTGGTTCTGTTAGGGATAGCATGATCCATGCACTCGTGTAAGTGCTTATAAAGTGCATTTGTGTAGGATTCGGCAATCATACCTCTATTGTCCGTCTGCATGGGTGTCATGAAGTTCGCCACTTCTGTCTTAAGAAGTGTGAAGTTGGCTTTTGAGAAGTTTTTTTACGATGGTTTCCCTAATTGGGGCTGGGGGTGGGATGTGGATGTCTAGGCTGATTAGCTTGTGGTCGGATCTGACCAACGAGGAATTGACCTCTGGTGTGGAACACCGGATTCCCATGTTGGTGATGACCACATCTAGGATATTGCTGCCCCTGGTGGGGGTGTGAATAAGTTGATCCAAGGCATTGGAATTTATGAATTCTAGAAAACGTTGAGCAAAAGAGTTGGTACATGAGTAGTTTTCCCAGTTAATGGTGGGGTAGTTGAAATCGCCCATTATTAGGGTGTTGGGTTGTACCCTAATACTTTCCAGTGTATCAAGAAATGAGGAGTGTGAATCCTGGGGCATGGTGGGGGGTCTGTAGCAAGCTACAATTTGGATTGCGGTCTTGCCCAGAGTTAGTTGCACTTGGATAATCTCGGATGCATTATGCTGTGCAACTAGCCTGGAGGTGTGGATATCCTTAATGAATATGGACACGCCTCCGCCTTTAATGCTTCTTTCTGGGTTAGGTGGCTGAAAGGTGTGGTATGAATTAAAGCCTGGTAATGCAGGGGTGCTCTCTGGAGCTTTGAACCAGGTCTCTGTCACTGCACAGATGTCAATGTTCTCCATTTTAAGGAGTGCCTCGACTGAGTGCATTTTAAGGTTTAGACTTCTAGCATTGAGTAGCATTACCCTCAGATTTTGCTTGCTTGTACCGGTTAGGGTGGTGAATTTGTCATTTGAACCTTGCCTAAAAAAGGCACTATAGGGGTGGCAAGAGTCTTAGCCAGTATCCGGAATCCTAAGGGCGACAGGTGCAGGCCATCTCTGGCAAAGCATTGTGGACTGTCGATCATGTCGTCCTAGGCAGACAAATACTGGATCCCCTTAGAATGACACCAGAAGCTTAGCCAATTGTTGAAGTCAATCATTTTGTCCTTGTACTGTGGTATCATTCTTGGTGATGGCAGGATGCTACTCAGGGTTAGGGTCATACCTGCCTGGGATACAGGATCGGAGAGCTCCTCCATGTCTCTTTTCATGTAGTCCAGGGAGGTACGTCTCAGGTCATTCCCACCAACATGGACAATGACAGTGTCATATTTGTACTTATTGTGGCGTGACCTGAGTGCATGCATTATGTGGCGGATCCTGGCACCTGACAGGCAGCTGACAGTAACTTTCTCCTTGTTTAGTCTAGTGAGTGGAACATCAGTGTGCCTGACTATAGAGTCACCTATGACTAGAGTGTTGGGTACGTTGTTATGCCTTATGGGCTGTGGTTGAGTGGCACACTGAGTTTGTGGGCTGTGTGTCATTTGGGTTGTGTTGGGGGGTGGAGTTTGCTTGTGTTTATGCTTTGGATGTCCCTGATGCTTGGGCAGGTTTTTATTGAGAGCCTCCGAGAATGTAGGTGTGTGTTTTGTGTTTCTATGTGTGTATTTTGGTGGTGTGGATTTTGAGGGACTATGTGATGAGTGTGGTGTGGTGCAAGTGTTTACCCTCTCCTCTTGACTGTCTAGCCCAGTCTTGGGTGAAGAGAGCTTTGCTTCCAGTTTGGCTATATAAGTGCATCTCTCACAGGTTGTAGTGTTGGGTGGTAGGAGGAGAGGGTTGTCTGTGTACATGAGGCAATTGCTGCATTGCCCCAAGATGCCCAGATTCATCAGGTAGACAGGAGAAATCACTGGTAACTGACCCTTAGACATGCCTGGATAAGTGCTTATTTATTAAGTACTAAAAACTGCTTTCCACTAGACAAGTGAGGAAAGTTGAGTGCTGTAGTAATTTGCAGCTTATGTAGTGCTTACAATGAGTTCTGAACAAGTGCTGAGTTCAAAGAAACAGATTTGAGTGCTGAAACTAGAAAACTGTCTAGTTATAAGAAAAAAAAACTAAGCTAGAAGGCTTCCCTCCAACACAGAAGGGCTTGGGGGCTCAGAAGCCTACAAACAGTCTATACCACTTAACAGGAAAGGCAGGAAACAAGCTTAGATTTTTTTTCTTCTGTTTCCCAGATGCTCTCTTTGTACACAGTAGGAGTGCCTGAAATCAGAATATGATCTCACTGCACTCAGTTGAGTAAGCAAATGAGATGGGCCCAAAAGAAGTATCCAAACACAAATTTACAAGAGGGGCGGGCAGTTTCAAGGCCATTAAGATTAACACCAAAACAAAAACAGGGAGGGTGGGTGAGACTAACTAAAGAGCAGAGTCAAAACTTCCAGTTCAGTTAATATATATTCCTGCAACACAGTTAGATCAATTTAAATACTGTATTCTTTGAAAAAAGTGCAGATAAAGGTACTTAAATTCCCCACATACTCAGTGCGCCACTCAACTACAGCCCATAAGGCAAAACAATGTACCCAACACACTAGTCATAGGTGACTCTATAGTCAGGCACACTGATGTCCCACTCACCAGGCTAAACAAGTAGAAGGTTACTGTCAGCTGCCTGTTGGGTGCCAGGATCCACCACATAACCCATGCACTCAGGTCACTCCACAACAAGTACAAATATGACTCTGTCATTGTCCATGTTGGTGTGAATGACCTGAGATGTACCTCTCTGGACTACATAAAACGAGACATGGAAGAGTTCTTCAATCTTGTAACCCAGGCTGGTATGACCGTAGCCCTGAATAGCATCTTGCCATCACCCAGAATAATACTGCAGTACAAGGACAAAATGATTGTCTTCAACAACTGGCTAAGCTTCTGGTGTCATTCTAATGGGATCCCGTATCTGTCTGCCTGGGACGACATGGTTGACAGACCATGATGCTTTGCCAGAGATGGCATGCACCTGTCACCCCTGGGACTCCGGATACTGGTTAAGGCTCTTGCCACCCTTATGTCTCTAATGGAAAGAGGTAACCTATGGTTCATCTCCCAGGCCCATGCTTACACTTATCAAGGATATCAGAACTTATCAGAGATTTGGGATGCACGGCTAGGCTTAAAAAGTTCCTTGTGGTCGTTAGTCTAGTAAACACCTATGAACCTATGAATAAAAACATTCACGGAGGCTCTCAATAATAATATCTGTCTGCCTGGGGTGACATGGTAGACAGACCACGATGCTTTGCCGGAGATGGCCTGCACCTGTCGCCCCTGGGATTCCGGATACTGGCTAAGGTTCCTGCCACTCTTGTAGTGCCTTTTTCAGGCAAGGTTCAAATGTCAAATTCACCACCATAACAGATACAGGTAAGCAAAACTGAGGGTAATGCTACTCAATGCTAGAAGTCTAAACCTCAAAATGCACTCACTCGAGGCACTCCTTAAAATGGAGAACATTGATATCTGTGCAGTGACTGAGACCTGGTTCAAGGCTCCAGAGATCACCACTGCATTACCAAACTATAACTCATAGCACACCTTTTGGCCATCTTACCTGGACCGGAACACTGAAGGTGGAGGTGTGTCCATATTCATTAAGGATATTCACATCTCCAGGCTAGTTGTTCAGCATAATGCATCTGAGATTATCCAAATGCAACTAACTCTGGGCAAAACTGTGATTCAAATTCTAGCTTGTTACAGATCCCCCACCATGCTCCAGGATTCCCACTTCTCTTTTCTTGATATACTGGAAAATATTAGGGTTCATCCAAACACCCTGATAATGGGTAATTTCAACTACCCTACCATTAACTGGGAAAACTACTCATGTATCAACTTCTTCACTCAGCACTTTCTGGAATTTATAAATTCCAATGCCCTGGATCAACTTATCCACACCCCACCAGGGGCAACAATATCCTAGACATAGTCATTACCAACATGAGTGACCAGTGTTCCACACCTGAAGTCAACTCCTCGTTGGTCAGATCCGACCATAAGCTAATCACCCTAGATTTCCACATCCTGCCCCCACCCCCCATTAAGGAAACCACTGTAAAAAATTTCTCCAAAGCCAACTTCATGCTTCTTAAGACAGAAGTGTAGAACTTCATAACACCCATGCAGAAGGGCAATACAGTTACGACTGCTGAATCCTACACAAATGTACTCTGTAAGCACTTATATGAGTGCATGGATCGTGCTATTCCTAACAGAACCAAGATACTATCCTCCAAAAAAAGGAAGCCAATCAGGTGGTCCCCTGCCATAAACAAACTCTACAACAGAAGGAAAAAACTGTTGCAAAAGAGAGTAAAATCCTATGAGTGGAGGAACTCCCTGGTCAGCCTCAGTAAGAAGCTGAGATCCCTCTTAAAATCCTCCAAAGCTAGCTAAGAAAACAAAATGGCCACTGATTCTAAGGATAACCACAAAGCATTCTATAGCTATGTCAAGAATCTCAATGGCAACACCCAGATCTGCTCTGAGTTACAGCACAATGGCATGAAAATTACAGAACCAACTGTTATTTCCAACATCTTGGCAGATAAGTTCAGTGTTAACGTTATCCCCCTCTCACCCCCTAAAGAGCCCATATCTATACCGGAAGAATGCAGAGTCCCTGTAATCAGAACTACGCAGGTAAAAACTGCACTCTCTAAAGGCAAGAACACAGCATCCATGGGACAAGACAACATCCCAGGCTGCGTTTTACACTAACTTCAGAATGAACTGGCTCCCCATCTAAGCACCATGTTCAGTCATTGCCTCATGTCAGGCTTTGTACCCATTGAATGGGGCACAGCAACAGTTATCTCACTCCACAAAGGGAGAGCCACCATGGACCCTGGGAACTATCGCTCTTTTAGCCTGATGAGCCTGGTCTGTAAGGCCATGGAAAGTATAATCATGGAACTTGTAAACAAAGACATTGGTAACCTCCAAACTTTGGACCCCACCCAGTTCGGGTTTGTGAAAGGCAGACCATGCCTCCTGAACCTGATCAACTTCATTGAAGCGGTCACCAAAGCGGTAAACAAGGGTAAGGTGGTTCACACAGCTTCTCTGAACCTTGCCAAGGCTTTCGACACCATCGCCCATTCTGGAATTATAGATAAACTTACTAAATTAGATATAAATCCCTACATTATAAGATGGGTTGCTCACTGACAGAACCCACACTGTAAAAGTTGCAGACTCCAAATCTGACTTCAAACCAATGACACATGGAGTACCACAGGGTTCAGTTCTGGGTCCTCTCCTATTTGGTATCTACTTCTCTGAAGGACAGGCTAACACAAAAGGGCTCTGGCTAAATAAGTTCACAGATGACTGCAAACTAGGAGCCATAGTTGAGTCCTCAAATGATGTGGGCATCCTACAGAAGGGCCTCACTAAGACAGATGCCTGGTGTCAGAGCCATGGCCTCAAGCTCAATGCCAAAAAGTGCATTGTCATCCCCTTTGGTAAAAACTCGGTACCCATGAACTACCACATAGGCGGCAGTCTACTTAATGCTGAATGTGCGATAAGAGACCTTGGAACCCAGGTGGACAGTAGTCTCTCCTTTGATAATCACATTGCCACAATAGTCAGGAAATCCTTCTAAGTGGCATACCTCATCAGGAAAGGGCTCTCATCTAGGAAAAAAGAGGTAATTGTTCCCCTCTGCTCATCACTCATTAGACCCATTATAGAGTACAATGCTCCATTTGGAATGTACCTCACAAGACATCTGCAACAGCTGGAAAGGCCGCAGAAGTACCTCACCAAGAGGATTACTGGCCTCAAACAGATGCCCTTATGCTGACCGTCTGAAAAAACCCCAGCTTTACTCCGTAGCATATTGGCTACTCCGAGGTGATCTCTGCCTAACATACAAAGCTATGTCAAACCCAGAGCTGTTGGACATCCTACACCTAAAGAAATCCCAGTCCCTCTGAGCTGCACGCTCTAGGAACCTAAACCTTGTCACCACAATAAACAAAACATGCTTGGGGGATAGATTCCTGTCTCAGAGACTTCCTATACTCTGGAACAAACTCCCCATCTATGTCAGGCAGAGTTCCTCATTAGCACTCTTTAAGAAAGATCTTAATGAGTGGCTGGGAAATAGGAAATTCATCCCAGGGATCACTTCTGTGGGTCTGCTCGACAGGGGCACAGGAAAATAACTTTCTTGGGTGGTGAAAGCCAGGAAACCTTGTTGGCTAGGCTAACTTAGGCCCTTGGACCGATAGCCTAGTACCTACCTATGACATAATCAGCACTCACTTGATATGCCAGGAAATGTGTTGCAGTCTAGTCAGAGTATGAGATTATTTGTAAAGACATTTTCAGTCATATATCCAGTATTTCTTAGAATATCTGGCATATGTTGGAAGAGTATGCATATCATACACCACTGCCTGGGAAGTAACACTTTCCCCAGCAATCTTGCCCAATTTTTTTTTTATTCTAGTTTGATAGACTGTCTTAGCTGATGCAGCAATTAATATATTTTATTAACTATTCCTGATGGCACACAGTCAGGACTTCTCTACTCTTGCAGAACCTCCTGGGATCTCACTGTTTGATGTAAGACTCACTTGCAATACTGGCACTTCCATTGATACCTATCCCAGGTTGCAAAGCTTTTTGCATCTTCCAAATGGCCCAAGTTTCTACTTGTCAATATTTATCTAACCATCTTACTATACTAGAGATTCTATGATATTCAGTGATTCTTGCTTTAACAGCAACCAGCAGTCCTTCTCAACTTTCCCTTTGCAGTGTTTCAATTAATCACTTCTTAGCCTCAAATAAATTTGGCATTAGTATTGGCAAATACAGTATCGTCACTGACCACATTATAATTTTGGTGTCTTCCTTCAGGGAGGCAGTTTTTGCGTGGGCTATTTCTTTTCACTTAACCCTTACTGACTTTCACATATCATGGCTTAATGATTCTTAAATATAACAGTATCAGGGGGAGCCAACAGACACCAGGAAGAAATCTAAAGATGTGGGTTTGGGATCCAGTAGATGCCAGGGATATTATAAATAAAATAAAACATGGTGTAGGAAACCACCAGCCACCAGGGATACTATAAATAGTGTGCTTTAAAGGCACTAAATTGGACTCCAACCATATACCCTCCCACCTTCCATAGACGATATTAGTCCTGTCCACCACTGCTAGACTTTAGCGATATAATGTAAAATAGAATAATACTTTTAAAATATATGTAAAGAATGGTGGTATTGGGGGGCATTCAAACCCTGCACCCTTGCCACAAGAAAGCTAATTACAAGAAAATAACACAAACCCAAAATGAATGGACAGGCAAAATCAGGGAGGGATTTTAATTAGTCCTACAAACTCAGAACGTCCCTAGTATCACAGCTTTTGTGCTATCATGTACTTACTGATGTATGTGAAGTGCAAAACTCTAATGTCTGTCATAAATGTAACTGTAATCATCCATGATTTATGAGGGCAGAAAAAACGAGTCATCAGGGATGTTCTCACAACACTGTGACAAGTATGGGGTATGCGATATGTGTTTGTGTTTGAATATGCATATTGTGTGTGGGAGAGTGAAGGAGGTGCATGTGCTAACTCGATACATTGACTACCACTGTTAACTACCCCCAGGAAAGTGTTGATCTGCACTCATGGTAGTTGATGGTTGTTCAGAGACATGCAAATTAGCCATTAATGAGGTCTCTTCTCTTTGCACTAATGTGTCTTTGTATCACAAAATACTGCAGCATGGGAAGAGAGACTGTTTATGGTTGTCCTTAACATGAGTTGGGGGTTATTTCTGAATCCCTGAGATAGAGTCAAATTTAAGTAGCTTTCATCTTACCGTCATGTCTATGACTGTGAATACTCATTCTAACCCTGGAACAACTCATCAAATACTAACATACCACTCACAAACAAATAATGAAATAATGAACAAACTAACCAGGTGCATAGTATTAATACAGTACAATATGTTGTGAATTTGTCTGATTATGTATTTGATGAAACAGAAATGTCGGTCTTACAAAAAGGTTTAAAATTTATACCGACAGTATTACCTAGATTGTATGAAATGAAAGGTGAAATGTTTAAATTAGTAGGCAAAATGTATTTAAAAGATTATTTTTACAATTATGGATGTAAAAATGATAAAGTGCCAGAAATGGAAACAGATTCAAGTAATGATGATAGCTTTTATTCCTGTGATTTTGGAACTGAGAGTAATGCATATAGTTTATTTGACACAACTAATATATCAGTGAAAAGTACTTTCATGCCTCCATTTAAAAATGTTCATATACATCATTTCTTCAATGCTTTCAATTTAATATTGGAAAAAGAAATGAATGATTTTGAAAGCATGGGGAAACAATATAATTTGACTAAAATGGAATGGATGAAGTTAAAACAAATGAGCATAAATGATAGAATAATATTTAAACCATCAGATAAGGGGGGCAAATTGGTGGTGATGAATTCTTTGGATTATTATGAAATGTGCATGCAACATTTAAATGATGAAAAAATATATAGTAAAGTGGATGAGATCATCTTTATTCAAGCACAACATGATTTTCAAATATTATTGAAGATGGGGGGTATATTACATTATTTTAAAGCTAATGATGTGACAAATAAATTCACAACTAAGGAAAATGTAGCAGCAAAGTCTTTTTGTGTTCCCAAAATTCACAAAAGCTTAACACAACCTCCAGGACATCCAGTAGTGTCAGCGACAGGTTATTTTACACAAAATTTAAGTTGTTTTTTACATTAATTTTTGTTAAAGGAAGTACTAAAATTGCCATCATATATAAAAGATTCCTTTGATTTTTTGAAAACAATAGAAGGAATTA
The DNA here is from genome assembly GCF_019279795.1 of Protopterus annectens. Taxonomy (NCBI): domain Eukaryota; kingdom Metazoa; phylum Chordata; order Ceratodontiformes; family Protopteridae; genus Protopterus; species Protopterus annectens. Next base: position 837,985,021 of record NC_056748.1, on the reverse strand, counting down.
TATGGACAGAGGACATGTATTTTATAATAGCAGATGTAGTAAGTCTGTATACTAATATACAACATTGTCACAGTTCAGAAGCAATACAGTATTTTCTAGGGGACAATCCCAGAACTCATTATATTAAAGAACTACTACATTTTTGTCTAACGAACAATATCTTTGAATTTGACGGTAGTCTATAGAGACAAAATAAAGGTACAGCAATGGGGGCAACATTCGCCCCAGTATATGCTAATTTGTTTATGGGGTTGGTGGAGAATGTACATATATATAGGAGTACATTTTTCAGAAAACATGTTATTAAGTACTTTAGATTTATAGATGGTTTAGTATTTGTATGTCAAGGGAGAAATAATAAAGTAGTAGAATTTGTACAATACCTTAACGAAAATAAATATGACATTCAATTTGATGGAGTACAGGTAGGTTTAGAAGTAAACTTTTTAGATATAACCTTAAAAGGAACAACAAGGACAAAGATCCAAACTAGAATACATAGGAAATTTGATCAGGTTAATTGGATGTTACATGCTAGTAGTTGTCATCCTAACCACACATTAGCTTCCATTCCTTATGGAGAATTGTTAAGAATAAAAAATTGTGCAGTGATGGAAATGAAGCACGAAATGAAGCCAGAAAAATTGCAGCCTTGTTTGTAAATAGGGGCTACAGCCCAGATGAAGTGTAAAAAGTTATGCTAAAATTTATGATAATGCAGGAGCAAGGACTTTAAAATTGAGTGGAAAGAACATAAGAAATTATAGAAATGTAAAAGAAACATCAACAAATAATTCCTTGTTTTTTGTTTCTAAATATACCTTTTTTTCAGATAGGTTTAATGAATTAGTAAGAGGGTATTGGAAACAAGTGAAACAAGAGGTTCCGTCACTTTCTCAAATAGAATTGAGATTTTCATTCCAAAGGGGATGGAACCCGAAAGATTTTTTGGTTCACAGTAAATATTTTAAACCAGAGGAAAGAGTTATAAAAAGTTTGACAAAATTAGGAACCTTCCCATGTGGAAAGTGTTCAATTTGTCAGTACATTACAACAAGTTTTGATAAAATAAAAGGAAAAAAAATTGAGACTCAGGGAACTTATACTTGCACAAGTAAAGGAATTATTTGTGCTATAGGTTGTTTGTGTGAAAAATATTATATAGGTGAAACCAAAAGAAGCTTAGGTGAAAGGATAAAGGAACATATTAGAGATATTAAGAAAAATAAAATCATAAGTCCCATAGCAGAACATTTTACTAGGGTACATCTGGGGGATGTTAAGAGCTTGAAAGTAACAGTTTTGGAACAGGTTTTTGCAGCAGTTTGGAAATGTAGAAATGCTGAAACATTTATTAAGGAAAAAATAATCTATTTTTATTAAGTATAATACTTTACAGCCTAATGGTTTGAATAGGGAATGTAATTGGCAAAGTTTTGTTTAATGATGTTTTAACTTTAAGATGAATTAAGCTTAATTTTAATGAATCGAATGTAATTAATTAATTGAAGGAGGTGGTGTGATGTCAATATATATAAAAAGGGAGTTTTTAGTAGAAAATAATTTTACTCTGTAAAGGCTGATTGTGGCCGAGGCGCTAAGAGAATTTTACTTTGGAATTAAATAACGTTTGGTGAACGGAAGAGCAAGATTTCCCTGGTCTTTTTTCTTTGTTGTGTGGTTATAAGGAAGTGTCTTTGTGGTTTTACGAAATAATGAAATAGTGTTTCCACACACATCAAAGCTCTTCCATGTTAACTTTAGAAGTATCTGTAATAAACTGCCAAAAGTTCATGCATGGATGACTTCTCACTTTTCAGACAATAATAATAATAATAGAAACCTGATTGAGACATGATATACCTGATAAAACGATCCTCCCGAGGCATTAATGTTCTAAGATTAGATTGAAAAAGTAAAAAAAAAAAAAATCTGGTGGGTCAGGATAATCTATAAAAATTTTCAAGAACACTCTCATTTCCCTCATATCTGCCATCAATTTAATAATGCAGAAATTCTCACCTCTTTTCAGAAAGATAAGAACATATGTATTATAAGAATTTACATACCCCCTGGCGATAATGTGACTGCTCTTTTTGATAACTTTTCTTGGATTTCTACTAATGTCTCCCAAGAAAAAATCATACTGGGTGAACTAAACATTGATTGGCTGTTTAAAACTCTGGCACACCTTCTAATGCTATAAATCTATGAGGCTTCACTCAACTTATGTTGGCTCCAAATAGCTTCAACAAAAGTAGCAATACAGAAGAAACTTCTGACTAGATTCTCACTTCCACTCCCAACAAAATCATTTTTCCAGGTACCCTACTTGATATTCTAAGTGATCATCGCTCAACCTTCTCTGACAGATGCCAGACTTATATTCATAAACATCACCATTAGAATCAAATGCACAATCTTTCCACTTACCATACAAAATTGTTTTCATCAATAACATAAATCTGAATAACTGGAATGCAGCATCATACCTTCACCAAGAATGATATCACAATAACAACAAGAAATAATTGACTTCAACAATTAACTTAGTTTCTGGTGTCATTCCAAGGGGATCGAGTATCTGTCTGCCTGGGATGACATGGTTGACAGGCCTCAGTGTTTTGCCAGAGATGGCCTCCACCTGTCACCCCTGGGATTCCGGATCCTGATCAAGGCTCTTGCCACCCCCATTGTGACGTTTTTAGGCAATGTCCCAAAGATAAATCTTCCAACATAAAAGATCTGTCAAAAAGCAAATTGAAGATCTTGCTGCTTAACACTAGGAGCCTTAACCTGAAAATGCACTCAGTGGAGGCTCTCCTTGCACTGGAAGATGCCTATGTCTGTGTGGTCATGGAAATATGGTCCAGGGTATACCTCATTCCACACATTACAACCCCAAAATGAGGTCGGGGAGACTAAGGATGGTGGAGTCTTTATCTTCATTAAGGACAGGCACACCTCCAGACTGGTTTGCCAGCATGATGCACTAGAATTACTCCAGGTGCAACTGACAGTTGCCAAGACACCCATCCAAGTTATAGCCAGCTATAGACCCTCCTCCATGACTCAGGACACCCACTCCTCTTACCTGGATCTACTTGATTCCATCAAGGTACCCCCTAATACCCTGATCCTTGATGACTTCAACTACTCCACTGTAGACTAGGTGAGCTATTCCTGCACTAATGCACTCACCCAATGATTTCTTGACTTCATCAATTCTAACACACTAGGCCTGGTTGCCTCATCCCCCGCAAGGAGAGATAACATTTTGGACTTGGTTCTCACTAACATGGGCCGACCGCTATACTACTCCCACAGTATGTTCTTCCCTGATGAAATCAGATCATCAGTCTGTCTCATTCGAAGTTTCTATCCCACCTAATCTCCCCCCCTCAGCGGTAGTCAGGATAAAAAACCTCTTAAAATGTGACTACAACCTCTTAAGGGAGGGTATCATTAGCTTCACACAACCACCCCCTCAAAGGATGCAGACAACTATGCTGAACAGTACACCAATGCAGTTTGCAAGCACCTGTACAACTGCATGGACTCAGCCATACCCAACAGAACTAAAACCTACTCCTCAAGAAAACACAAACCTGTCTGGTGGACATCTTCTATCAACAGGCTTTGCAACAAAGGGAGGAAACTGTTGTCCAAGGGTAAAAAGGAACAAATTCCAAACTGGAAAAACTCCCTCCTTAGCCTCAACAAGCAAATTAGATCACTAGTGAAAACCTCCAAATCCAATTATGAATCGAAACTAGCCTATGAAACAAAAGGAAACCATAAAGACTTCTCCACTTATGTCAGGAACCTCCATGGCAAAGCCCAGGTTTGTTCCGAATTAGTACTTAATGGTATCACTTACACTGATCTGGTTGACTTAGCCAATCTGCTAGCAGATAGATTCAGTGCAAACTTCACCCCCTGTCCCCCCAAAGGCCCTTTTGACATCCCTGATACTTGTCCCGCACCTCACATCTCCATAGATCAAGTGTTAAAGGCCCTATCCAAGGCAAATAATACATCTTCCATGAGACCTGATAGCATCCTGGGCTGTATTCTGCACCATCTCCATCAAGAACTAGCTTCGCCATTGAGGAATCTATTCAACCACAGCCTAAATACAGGCTTCATTCCAGCAGAGTGGAGAACTGCCATTGTCATCCCCTTGCACAAAGGTTGTGCCACTACTGAACCTGGAAATTATTTCCCCATTAGCCTGACAAGTTTGATGTGTAAAGCCATGGAGTGTATTATTATGGCTGTCACAAACAAGGACATAGGCAATCTCCAAGCACGTGACCCCACCCACTTCAGATTCATCAAGGGCAGATCTTGCCCAAGGCCCTGGATGAGGGAAAATCAGTGCATACAGCTTTCCTTGACTTGGTCAAGCCTTTGACACAATCCCCCGCTCAGGCATCATCAAAAAGCTAACACAACTTGGTGTAAATCCCTATCTCATCAGTTGGGTGGTCAACTGGCTCACCGACAGGACCCACAAAGGCAAAATAGGTGCCTCCACCTCTGATAGCAGACCTGTCACTAGTTGAGTTCCCCAGAGATCTGTCCTGGGACCCCTACTGTTTGGCATCTATTTCTCAGAGGTCCAGGTAAAGACAAAAGGCCTGTGGTTGGCCAAATTTGTAGACAACTGTACGTTGGGTGCTGTTATTGACTCCTCAAATGATGTTAACATACTGCAAGAGGGTCTCACAGCAACTAATGACTGGTGCTAAAGTCATGGTCTCAAGTTAAATGCAAAAAAAATGTATCAAATACCATTTGGCAAAAACACGGCCCCAACTGATTACCACATCAACAGCAACCCCCTAAATACACAAGCTGTGGTGAGAGATCTGGGTACTCAGGTTGACAACAATCTCACATTTGACTATCAAGTAGTGACAGTGGTCAGAAAAGCTTTTTACTTGGTTCATCTCATAAGTAAAGGAATTGCATCCAGAAAAAAGGAGGTTAATACCTCTCTATATGCATCCCTCATTAGACCAATAATTGAGTATAACACCCTGTTTGGTGTGTACCTCTCCAAACATCTGCACCAACTGGAAAGGCCACAGAAATACCTTGCAAAGAGAATCCATGGCCTCCAACACCTGTCCTGTGTGGACAGGCTCAAATCACTATCTCTCTACTTGGTATTGTACAGATTGCTCAGGGATGATCTGTGTCTCGCCTACAAGGCAATCTTGGACCCTGCCCTACTTGAGATGCTTCATGTCTGCAAGTCTAACTCCTTGAGCATTACCCGCTCAAAAGGCCCGAATCTAAATTGTGACATCAACAAAACCTGCTGGAGAGACAGGTTTGTCTCCCAGAGGTTGCCCCTTCTCTGAAATAGACTTCCCATACACGTCAAATAGAGTACCTCGCTGACCCTCTTCAAGCGCAACCTTGATGAGTGGATGGGAAACACAAACTTGTCCCAGGGGTTCCACCTGTGTCCCTCATTGACAGGGGTGACAAGTACTGACTGAGGTTTCTTTTTTGCGGATAAACTCTTGGCTAGACTTGTAAGGGCCTCAGGGCCATTAGCCTAGTAACCTCCAATGATCCTGTGATCCTTACAACACTCCCATTAGATGGAGTTGTCTCTAAATTTATCAGAATCTTTTTAAGTATCCTTCATGAACAAAGGATATCCATGTAGATTCTGCATGCCCTCTATGTTTCCTCTCACAAAAAAAGAATTAAAGCTAACTCAGTGCAAGCTACCCTAAAGCATTACCGACTGGACTAATCACCAACCTGAAAAACTGCCTCGGGAGGTGGAAAGAAAGTATGACATTCTTCTCCCTCTGATTACCTGTACTGTATATAATAAAGCCTGCATCTATCTAGACTTGTTTTAATTGAACTTCTGATTAGCATCTAGGAATTTTAACCTTGGGTGAGCACTAAACTGTGGGATCTTGAAGACCTATACTTACCCCCCCCCATTTTTGATTGTTACACTCTTACCTACACTCACTACCATTAGAAATTACTGAATAACATATTCCCTGTTTAAATTTGTTAAATTAAGGTGTTCCAGCTTCATTTCACTGGCTTATTCTGTCACTGGACTAGCTGATAGTTTTTTTTTAGCTAGTTCTATCTGGTAGGTGTAGCCCCGCTCTGTTCGCTCTGCTCAATTCGCTCTCCTCCCACCCCCCATATCATTACCTTTATACCTATCCATACAACCACACTCCCTCACTTCCTCCCAAATCCCCCTCCCCTCTACTTCCTGTCCTCAAACTACTTCCCTTCTTTGCTCCTCCCCACACTTACCTACTATCCTCAATCAAAGACTACAATACTTTTCTCCCACCCCTTCCTTTCATCTTCTGTTCTACATCCAATAAAGTGACATGTCTCTTACAACTCAAACTATTCTCTTACCTTCTCTACTCCTTATACTCAATCACCTCACCTCCTATCACTCACAGTTACCTACTCCCTATTTCCATCCCTATAACACCACTCTTAACTCAAGTACTACACCACAACCCTATCTACTAATTTGTCCCTCCAACCTTCCCTCCACCACTCCCATTCCTAAAATAAAAATATCTCCCCCTCTCCTTTAAAACAAAAAAATAAAGTCTACCTACTCAAATTAAAACCCCATTACAAACCTCTACTTCTATCAGGTGACATTCATCCGAACCCAGGCCCTACAGACACTACCCTGAACAATAACCCTCTTGTATTAAACCTGCCAACCCCTCCAACCCACAAAAAACATGTGCAATTCTGCTCTATCAACCTCAGGAGCCTTGTAAATAAGGTTCAAGAAATCCATGCTTGGATAGCTAACTATACTCCTGACATAGTTACCCTAACTGAAACATGGTTAAAACCACACCATTTGGAAAGTAAAATCATCCCTCCTGGCTATAATATCCTTAGACTAGATCAACCAAAAAGAAAAGGAGGAGGAGTCTCCATAATCTACTCCAACTGTCTCTCCCAAATCAGTCCCAAACTAGCCTTACCCTCATTCTCACCAGCTGAACTCCTACTGACCAACTTCAAACTTAATAATTTCAACACCATAACCATTGCAGCAATCTGTATTCTCCCTGGTGATAATATTAATATACTTGAGAACATCCTATCTCACCTTTCACAGACCATCCACAATGAAATAATTATACTTGGAGATGTAAATATTGATTGGCTTACAATACAAGCTCCCAACACTACTTCCTGTATAAACCTACATGGGTTTGAGCAGCTAATCACAACCCCAACCTACATTAATAAATCTCACCTACCTAGCTCTCCTCTTGACTGGATATTGGTCTCCCACCCTCAAAACTATCATAACTCCCAAACCCTTCCAAATGCCCTCAGCGACCACTGCCCAATAACAGTTACCAGACATACTCCCCACCTTACCAAATCATACAAATTTATTTCCACCCACTCACTTTCTCATTTCTGTCCTAACTCCTTTATTTACCAATTCTACAGAATTAACTGGTTTTACCTCACCACTCTTCCTTTAGATGAAGCTGTCCACTCCTTCAACACTACATTCCTAAACATTCTTAACTCCCTTTCTCCTCTTCACACTATTAGAATCAAATCCAATACTGTTCCCTGGCTCACTAAATCTACCAGAATCCTCATGAAAAACTGGGATAGGATTTGGAAAATGTGGACTAAAACTAGGACCCCTTCTCTTCTTCAGAAATATAAAGAACTCAGAAATAAAATTAAAAAAAATCATCCATTATGACAAAATAAACTTCTATGCCAATCCTCCCTCTACTCTTAAATCAGACCCAAAGAAATTCTGGAGTTCTATTAAACAGACTCTATATCCAGGAAACCCTTCCTCTCCTAACACATGTCCCAATGCAATACCTGAGGACATAGCCAACAAATTTAACAATCATTTTATAAACTCAATAACCTCCATAATAAATCCCCCCCAGAAACAACGCTAGCATCCCCACAAACTCTATACCTCTTCCAAACCCTTCTAACTCCTTCTCTCTAAAAGCAGTATCAACTAACTATGTAAAATCATTACTCTCTAAACTTAAACCTTGCTCCCCATCTGTTGACAAGCTACCCTCTTATTTCCTGCAGATTGCCTCTGAACCTCTTGCCTATCCTGTAACCATCCTGATCAACCGATCCATTTCTAAATCCTATGTCCCCACTGTATGGAAACATTTCTTTACTCTACCCATTCACAAAGGGGGTAACCCCTCAGACATATCCAACTTCAGACCGATTGCCATACTCTCTCCACTCTCAAAATCCTAGAGAAATGCATTCACAAGCAGGTAATGCATTACCTTCACCAGGAAAACCTTCTCACACCCACACAGCATGGTTTCCGTTCCAAGCATAGTACAACTACTGCACTAATATCATTCATCAACACAGTCTCCCTCGCTCGTGATAATGATAAACTTGTTTCATGCCTATTACTTAATCTTTCTAAAGCCTTTGACACTGTCTCTCACCCACTCCTTCTAGATAAACTCACTAATTTACATTTCTCTCCCCCAACTATCCCCTGGTTCTCCAACTATCTCTCTACCTGCCAGCAATCAGTTAAATGGCTCTCTGCACTATCCTCCGCTCTCACTGTACAAATGGGAGTCCCCCAAGGGTTCATTCTCGGACCATTTCCCTTTAATATTTTTACCAACTTGCTCTACTCCTCTTGTCCCCAGTCATCTCTTGTGCAATATGCTGATGACTCTACTGTTATAACCATTGCTGACATCCCAACTGACCTCCATTCAACTACCCAGGCATCCATCCACACCATTGAGACGTGGCTTAGTGATAACAAACTAATACTTAATCCAAAAAAAACTAAGCTCCTACTCTTCCTCCCTAAAATCTCACCACACTCAAAAGTGCATTTACCATCTTATCCTGCAACAACACTACCATCTCAGCTGAATCTAGTACTAAATTGCTAGGTGTAACAATAGATGATCAGCTTAAGTTTGATCAACATATTACTAACTCGGTAAAAAGAACTCATCAGAAACATGGACACCTTTTCCGTAGCAAGAAATACTTAACCAACACTGCCCGAATAACTCTCTCCCAGGCTTTATTACTCCCAACACTCCTGTACAGCTGTCACATATTCACAAACCTAAATTCTACACTTATTTCCAAGCTTGAAACTACCTACAATAAGATCACCAGATTTGCATCTAACCAAACCTAGAAGTCACACCACTGTTTAGCACTACAGCAACTAGACTGGCTAGAATTCCCTCAGCTGCTCCAACCATGCCAACTACAAATCATCCACTCTATCATCTATCTACCCTCCTTCTGCCCCAGCCTCTCCACTATCATATCCAGATATCCCCCCTACTAGGACTCTACACAGCTCAAATCAAGAATTATTAGACATCTACAAACCCAAAACCAAAATAGGCTGCCTTCTTTATAACTATAACCCAGCTACATCCTGGAACCAACTCCCCTTGGAAATAAAATCCCTCCAGCATAGCAAAAGTTTCAAGTTAGCCATAAGGAAATACCTAAAAACAAAGTGGTCTTGCCACTGTAGCCATCCACCCTGAAAACACCATCCTTTCACCTATTTCACTACCTCCCTCTTAATGTATCTCTAACCCTATTCCCATGCCTCTTCTACCTCTTCCCTTCCTCCATCTTCAACCAATCTTAATTCTTTCAGTCTCAAACTAACCTACTTGCTTTGTCTGTCTCCTATACTCTACTTCCCCTACATCTCCTACTGGCCATTCTTAACTTTCCTTTCTTGTTGCAAACTCCTATACAACTAGATCCTACCTACATTAAATAAACATCTGCCTATTAACTCACATTGCTCTAAGCAGCTTAAATGATATTGTAACTAGTTGCATATTCTTCTGCTAATTGTTAAAACCTTTATTTGTAACAACTCTCATACCTGTCTGTCAGTTGTTAATACTCTGTATAATTGTATTGCCTGGGGAGCTTTTTTCTCTACAGGTCTCTGCTTGAAAGATCCTAAAGCTGATTGTTACTACTATGTTACTTAAATTTAATAAATTGTTTTTTTTGTCCTGAGGAGCTTTTCTCCCCGGGTCTCTGCTGAAAATGAGCCAAAAGCTCAGTCAGACTAACCTGGTTAACAAATTTAAAATAAATAAATAAAATAAACCCAGCACAATGGCTGTCAAACAATACTAAACATGTCATGTTTCAGAGAGTCAAAGCCTGGAAATCACAGACCCAGAATAAGACTCCTAAAAAACTACAAAAGTTTAGATACCTCTGAAATCATATTAAATATAACATGAAACAGGATAAGAAAACTTTCTAAACTACACTTCAAAGTACCAATTCAGAAAAAAAAACACAAGCTTTATTTGACCTCAGTAAAAACCTCTTACAGTACAGTCTGGTGAAGTTACTCAAGCAATAATGATAGCAATACCGCTCTGTTTAACTCTCACTTCATAAAAACAGTAGCTTCTTTAATCAATGGCACTGTCTCCTCGACTCTTCCAGCTTCTTCACAATTAGGAAAGCACCCTAATATCTTCTCATTCTAACTAATTCCAAACTATGAGATGAAGAGGCTGCTTCTTAACTTAAAACTTACCTTAGTGTCTCCAGATAAACTACTAGCAGTGTATATAAGAATTGTTGCTGAGAATACTGCCTCCCAGTTCTATCCTCTCATTAAGTGATTCCATATAATTTCTTGATAATCACTTCACTTAAAGGAAATGGGAGTGCAAAATATATTGTAATACATCCAACCACAGCTTTACTAATGGCTGCTTTGATACACTTTTTTTCCATTTGGCTTGATATAAACTTCCAAATAATTCTAGCCACAATAAAATGTTTTTATAGTTAGACAGTAATAAGTCATTAGAAAGTTATTTACTAGTTGCAGTGTGAGAGAAGAGTACACAGATAGCTTCTTCCTTGCTTTCAGCACTTTTGGAAGCCAAAATGTAAATTACTTTAACAAAATGGACCTCAATGATGCTGTAAAATAAATTAAATATGTCTACCCTGGTGTCTTGTTTTAAAAGTCCCAGTGTTTCTCTCTTTCCTTGTCTTCTTCTTATCCTTCATTTATTACTTTCCACTAGCACTGCCATCCCTACAGTGTATGTACATACAATACTTCAGTAGTTCCAAAATTAATTTCCTGTGCAGGTTAGGTATTTATATTTAATAAGGAGTCCAGCCATCCATTTCCTAAACTGTTTGTCCTAGTGGTGGTGTTATCAATAGCAAACTGATCAGGACTGACCAAATTTCTGTAACCCTGGCAACAGTCTGAAGCTTCTTTTGTAGGTTCCTCAGGTGTTCTAAAGCAATCAGGGAGATATAACACCTCCAGTGTGTCCTGGGTCTGCCTTAGGGTCTTCAGTGGGCTGTGTCTGATAAACCTTGTATGAGAGGTGTCCAGGAGGAATCTTTATTAATGCCCAAACTATCTGATCTGACTCCTCTAATCCTGGAAGAGCAGTAGTTGTACTTTGAGATTCTCCTTGATTGACAAGTTCTCTCTCTCTGTCATAGATACTGAGCCTAGCTACCCTAAGAAACAGCCTAATCTGTTCTACTTGTATCCATAGTTTCATCCTTTGATCACCACGTAAAGCTTGTGACCATAGGTAAAGATGGGGGCATACTGTGACCAATAAATTGAGAGCTTTGTCCTATAACTCAGCTCTTACTTCACCACTGCAGATTGGCAAAATGCCTGCATTGCTCTATAGCAGCTGAAGCTTTCTCAAGTAACTCCTCATCCTCATCTCTGGTGCTCGTATCTATAATCTTACCATTTCAGTCCAGCTCTCATGACCTTAAGTGAATATAGGGATAAAGAGGGAGCAATAAACTGAGCGTTGTTTATGGCTCACTTCCTGCTTTCCATCACAATGTTATACAAAGCGTGTAGTAATACCACCTTTGCCCCCTTCTGCTAGTCAGTTTCCTGATCCCTTCTATTCTTACTTTGTGAACAAGGAAGCAATGTATTTTGACTCCTCTACTTGAGGTTGCTGCACAGTCACCTGCAGAGAGATTCCCACTTTTTTCAGGAAAGCCTTGACCTCTGATATGGAGGTGCTGATTTGCTTTCCAGCAGCTTGACATGCAACATCAGACTGCTTTAGTGCACACTGATGATCATTATCAGTATTTACAAAAAGCAAACATGCTGACCTCATGGACTCAAACAGGATAGTCTACAAACCTTGGCTGTGCTTTGGTATCCCATCTGTCACAAACATGAGTGGAGGAGGGGCACCTCCTTGGTGGATTCCTATGCCAGCCGTCAATATATTTGACTTAAATGAAAACATGGAGACCACTCTCACTCTTTAATTACAGGGAGCAGAATGCCATTCAGCATCACCCATGGGACCCTGCAGTTTTGTAACACCTCTCCCAAGGTATTCTGTGGTAGGTGGTCATATGCCTTTTCTAAGCCCATGATACTTATAGACAGCACTGGCAGACTCCCATGGGTTATCTGTACAAGGACAAAGAGTTGATCCATTGTTCCAAGGTTACACACCTATGATGGAATTTGCACTGCTTCTCCTAAACAAGACACTTCACTACTGGATGAACTCTCTTTTCCAGTACCCCGTCATAGGCTTCCTCAAGGAAAATGGGAACCAGAACCTCAGTATGCAATGCCAGAGTACTGCCCCATTCTTCCACACAGCATTTAAAAGGCATACTAACCATCCAATCCCAGCAATACCCGATGCTTTTGGCATTTACGTCTCAAGTTCATTTACTTCTGCATCATTGCCACCGCAGAAATGTTTAAATGCCACAGTGAACTTGTCTACAGAAATACAGTACAGCAGAACATGATGGATATAATTTTAATCAAAATGCATGCTTTATGCTTGTAAATTTGCATGTATTACTGCTGATTTTTTCACAGCTAACCGTAAGCTGCCTAGCTCAGTATTTAGCTTTGTTATCTGATTTTAGGTCACTGCTTATAACTGCTGGCTTTATTATATTTCTTCATGCATTTGTGGTTTTATAAAATTATATGCAAAGAGCCTCTTATCAGGTGCAACCAAGGGGCACTGGATGATTAATTAATGAGCTCAGTGTCACACAGTAGACAAATGGAAAATGAATGAATAAAACCCAGGACCACATGGTGAACCTTATTAGGAGCTCATTGCTGTAATACTCTCAGCTAAACTGCTGAGGTTATAGCTACAGAAGACGCTTTCACCAGTTCTTCTACTCAGGTAATAACTAACTAACCCAACAGTAAATAAATAAATTCTGTTTTACAAGTTGGCCCTCTTACAGGCCAAGTTATTTCTTTTGTAAATAATTTAGACTGGATATCTTCCAATTTGAAACATGTGCTTTCTTCAATGCCAGTATGAGCTAAAGCAATTTTTTAAATGCATACAAATCATATGATAGTTTCAGCAACTTATGTTTTACTTTTCGAAGGGCGTAAACTGTAATTAAATTTAGAGTAGCACATAGGCGGAGTGAGTAGTATTGCTACCTCACAATAAGAAGTTCTCCAGTGCATTCTGTGATACACAGGCTCCCTGTCCATCCCAACCTTCAAAGCTTTGCAGACATTGGCCGATGGGATAGGTTCTGACATTCTTATGGCCATGTACAGGATGGATGGAATTCAGTTTATTAGTTAGATATTTGACAGCTTTTGTTTTTAGTTTTTTTTGCTTGTCTTATGTTTACATAAACTGTGGCCACAGTTCTGTTTAAGGAGAGCCATGACCTCTGCAGACGCCGGGGACAAAGTGAGTTTTGGTATAGGTAGTGTTTCCCCTTTCTCTATGTGTGTGATTAATTAAGGGGGTACAAGAGGTGCAAGGCAGGTGAGCTTGCTCCCACTGCAAAAAATACTGCTTTTGTCGTTGTCGTTGTTGATCTTTTATTTCTTTCCTTGCATTGAACTTGTACTTTTTCATTGGTTTATTGTAGAATTTCATCTTGTGGTTTCCTTGTTCAGGGTTTTATTTTAGTGGTCTTCAGTGCCATTAAATGAATCCCTTTTGTTTCACAATGTGATCACGAGTTTTCTATACAGCATGAGCTTTTATATAAATGGACTAGAAACTGGTTTATAGTTTGCAGTTGGAAAATAAACATAAACTGTACTATTATCAGAGTAGAAGCAGCCATTTATACAAGTAATTGCAGAACTGATTATCAGATTGCCCTGGACCAAGTATGCTATTGAGAAATTGGACTTAAGATATCTGAAAGGGGCGTACAACTTCATTTGTTCAATAATCAAAGATGTACCTTGGGAAATGTTAAAATTAGTGGAGGATCTTAAAATTCAGATGTCCTTGGATGCTTGGAAATTACTTTCTGCACAGTTAACAAAATAACATTTTCTTATCAGAAAAGAACAATGGTGGGTGAAATCTAATTTAGAGAATACTATACACCTTATCAAATTAATCATATTAATCTCAGCTACTCTGCAGATTTCTGGAGCTGTTAGCAAAAGAAGGCTATACTGACGGGTCTTTCTTTCTGCACTAAAGTGCGTTTATACTCCGAAAAAACGATTTGATTTTATATAAGATGGAAAAAATGATTATTTTTTTACTGTATTTTGAATTAAGGTAGGCAAAAAGGGTGTGTATGCCTTACATACACTTTATGCATAATAATTTGGTACAATGGGATGTGCTAGAATTTTATTAAAAAAAGACCATGGTATATGTACCCTGCTTTTGTTAAATTACATATGCTACACCGGATATATATATATATATATATATATATATATATATATATATATATATATATTTTTTTTTTCTTTTTGCTTAAAACGTGTCATTTATGGAGGTCTTTTCAGTAGTGAAAAGGTCTATTATCCAGAAATATGTAGACATGTAGTATTTGTAGCGAAGGATGGAGGTAGGGAAGCTACATTTTGGAAGCTGGTGTACAATTTTAAATGTCTGAGGTATGCCTTTGGTAGGTAGACTGGACCCATTGGTATATTTTCAGCCATGCCCTGTGTGCATCTAAAGTTCATAAAGACACTAAAGTTTAAAGATATACACATTAAAATTAATCATAATAGTAATTTAGAAACCTAAGCACTCTGACTCCAAACACCTGTATTTCCATATGCAAACAATGCAAATTTAAATGACAATAACAAATACTGCAGTGGTATAGGTTTAAGGCAACAGTAGCCACCGCAATGGTTGTTTGACAGTGAAAAGAGGACAGTAGTATGCTTAGAAGGCAAAACACAGAACATGCATGTACAAACTTACAAGGCTAATTGGTCTAAAACATGGATTTATATCACTGGCTATAAAGGAGATGGTTAATACAGGCAATGAGGTTTCATATAGAACATTAACATAAAACGTAAATATGTCAGTTCTTGATAAAATCCTGCAAATAAATGATTTAAGTTTAATAATGAGTAATCTATTGCTAAACCATCCATAGCCACCAAAAGATTCATATCTGGATAAATAGAAAGGTCAAAACTTCTCAGATCAGTTTTTGATTTCAGAATGTGGATTTTTTTAATGTGTAAAAGGTATAGTGATAGTGAGGAGAATTACTTAAGCCAAACCAAGTCAGGCCACTGAATACCTAGAACATGTCAAACAGTACTTGGCTGATTAGTTTTCCTGACTTTTTCCAGTATTATAGCCTATCTGTAGTCCAGTATAATGATAACTTTCCCTGCACTGGTGTTAGGTAAACAGACCTCCAGTCACATATATTTTTTTATGGTCCCCCAGCCTTATACATGGAAACCATATTTGCTTTGCTCCTCTTCTCACTCATTTCCATGTATCCAGTAGTTTGCTGAAAGCCATGGTCAGTAGATCTGCTGGTTCCCTTCTCACACTGCTACAGAACCCAGAAAACAGTGCGTCTGGTCCTTGTGATTTGCCTTCTTTCAGGGAAGCCACTTCTCTCTCATGCTCTTCCTTGGTTGCTGTTCATGTCACTTTGCTCTACCTCCTTCCCAACATGGCTCCGCTGCAGTGCTTTCCTTTCAAAGAATGAAGAGTAAATATTTGTTTACATTTTATTTATATTTGGTTATCAGGAATAACACTGATCAAAGCAAGACCAACTGCAGGCTCAGCATGGATTACATTTAAAACAGTAGCAACAAAAATGTAACGAATACAGCCAACAGTGGAACACAAAGGTAATACAAACTGGTCACAAAAGAGAGAGAGAGAGAGAGAGAGAGAGAGAGACCATGTACACATTTTACATCATGTTGAAGTGTATACTTAACAAGTTGAAAAGTGGAATCAGAGGAGAAGAAGGATTAGCCTTGGAAACTGTAAGGGGTAAAACAGGTCTTTAGAGGACAAAGCAAAAGTTAAGTAATGGTAAATACATGTAGTCCAAGGATTCAGAGGGCCTGAGAAAGGTAAATGTTGTAAGGTCAATAAATGAAACCACAAGACAGATGAACCAATAAACTGTAAAGCACAAAATCCTAAAAAATAGGACACCACAGCAACAGATACAAAAGCACTTAATAAACTTTGCATCCATTGCTGCGGCATCCTACTTTTTGGAGTTAAAAGATGTAAGATGACATTGAAGAAGGAGAATCGGAGGCTACGTGTATACAGGAAGCAGACACATAATGGTAATCGATAGAGTAGTGACATAAATGGGGTGACATGCAAGGAAATTAACCTAGTGAAGGACAAAGTTTATAAGTGCTATATTCTGTGTTCTGGCATTTGCATTCAGTACCATAGTTGTACCCTGTACAACCATCTCAGCTCTTCAAATGAAGAAAAAAAATCCTGATTACTATAGCAAGTAGATTGGCAATATATATAAGATATATATATATATATATATATATATATATATATATACACACACAATATAGCAAGCACCAATCAATCATGCCCCATCAAATCCATGCCACCCCAGCTCTCAATTAAAGAGCAAAAAAAAATAATAATAAGACTATAGATTATGGCTTCCTGCAGCAAATCCAGTCCTCCCATCCATCCACAACCCTTTTTAATAGTTTTGCACATGGGGGTGGGGTGTCACTTCAACAGTGACAGTCATCTAGAGGCAAGGTTTACACCACTGGGTGGCTAGCCCTACCACGATTGAAATTCCATACTACAAATTCACATGCACACTCACACCTATGTCCAATTCAGTGTGTCCAATTCACCTAGTGCATGTCTTTGTAAAGTGGGAAGAAACTGGAGCACCAGGAAGAAACCCACACAAACACAGGGTGGACATGAAGACTCCACAAATAAGGCACCCCAGCCAAGAAATTTACCAGGGAATGTCAGTAAATCCAGTCATGCACTGCCAAAGCCAACACCGCCAGCTCAAAAAAATGTCTTTGGTTTACTGAAGGAAACCAAATCAGCTAATCCCATGTCACAAAATCCATGCTCCCCCAGCTCTCAACTCAGCTAAAGGGAAAACAAACAAAAGTAAAAAAATACCGTAGGTACTGTAGGAAGCCGATCAAGCACCAGGAAAATATGACCCCTGCAGCTCTTAACCGAACATCAAAAAAAAAAGGTCTTCAGCTTACTGTGTGATTGGCTGCTTACAGTATGTCAGAGCAGCCCCCAGCTTTTCAAGTGAAGAGCTAAACAAGTGGCATTTCAGTACAGAAAAGAGCTCTTCATCACTTCAACATTTTACATCTGGGACAATTGCCCCCTTCACCTCACCCTTGCTACTCTACTGTTTGCATTTGCATTGCTCAAGTAGATATTGTCTGAGTTGGGTCTGAACTTATTATAGTTAGTATGCAGTGATGCAGTGAGGAAGGGATCAGTTTTGGAGCAAGTGTAGAGAAACTAGAGTTAGATCTGCAGTTCAGTACATGGGGTTTGGAGAGTAGAGCCTACTGTACCCTGACTTCTGAGAGTAGGCCTGCTGAACCCTGACTTCTGAGAGTAGGACCTGCTGTTCCCTGACTTCTGAGAGTAGACCTGCTGTACCCTGACTTTTGAGAGTAGGGCCTGCTGTTCCCTGACTTCTGAGAGTAGGGCCTGCTGTTCCCTGACTTCTGAGAGTAGGCCTGCTGAACCCTGACTTCTGAGAGTAGGACCTGCTGTTCCCTGACTTCTGAGAGTAGACCTGCTGTACCCTGACTTTTGAGAGTAGGGCCTGCTGTTCCCTGACATCTGAGAGTAGGGCCTACTGAAACCTGACTGTTCCCTGACTTCTGAGAGTAGTGCCTGCTGTTCCCTGACTTCTGAGAGTAGAGCCTACTGTACCCTGACTTCTGAGAGTAGGCCTGCTGTACCCTGACTTCTGAGAGTAGGGCCTGCTGTTCCCTGACTTCTGAGAGTAGGGCCTACTGAAACTTGACTTCTGAGAGTAGGGCCTGCTGTTCCCTGACTTCTGAGAGTAGAGCCTACTGTACCCTGACTTCTGAGAGTAGAGCCTACTGTACCCTGACTTCTGAGAGTAGGGCCTGCTGTTCCCTGACTTCTGGGAGTAGGGTCTACTGAAATCTGACTTCTGAGACTGTAAGTTGGAGTGTTAGTGATAATTCTCATTGTAATTGCTGAAGGAGTATATATTGGTATAGTAATTTGACGAGCTGGGAGCCTAGAAGTTGGTTGGCTCTGGCTTGTACTGTGAGCCATTTTGCCTTGGATAAAGTAAGGCAGTGGTGTTCAACGTTAGGAGAATTGTTGATGACGTGGCATATTTTATTAGATAAGGTCTGTAATACTGATTCATTTTTGTTAGAGGAAGTGGTAAACAAGGATAATCCATAATCGAGTTGTGCAAGCAGAACCTCTTTTCCAATGGCTTCCCTAACTGGTGATGAAATGAACTGAGATATTTTCTCACAGCAGTAAATGAGGTAGTTGATTTTAGATATAAGCTTTTCATTTTTCTGATACTAGACCCTCCGAACAGGGTAGTTTTGTATGCTTTGCTGTAGAAGAGGCATTGTTTCAATCTCTCTAACAACTACTGATAAGCCAAATCTTCAAAAACTTCTTAACACAGATTTGGCTGTTTTATCAGATTATTCCAGTAGGTGGTTTTGATGTCAGTGATTTCCTTGATAAAACTTTGATTAAGTAACACTGCAGTATTCTGAGATTTTTTTTTATTTTTCAGAGTGCTGGTTCCTACTATTATTAATGTTTAAGGGATTCTCAAAAGTGAATATACTATAGTTTTATTTTTTTTTTCTAAAGCTTCAGTTGAGTACCTTTAGTTATCTTTATAATAAAGCAAATCCAGTACTTAAATAACACTTTCAAAATCTCCAATAAAAATAAACTGCAACATATAAAAATAGGTTAGTCTTTGTGTACATTTTTTTCTGATGTCAATTATCAGACTATCTGAAGTTCAAGCTGGGTAGATACTATTGTCTCCCTAAGTAGCTTACCCCGTTTCACACTCACATTCACACAAATTACCACTCACACTGCTGCCTACAACCAAGTCCTGGTTCAACTGGTCTGCAGTGTTTATACAGTAAAGTAATAGAACATGTGAGAGAAATATGGATTTGACTTAGTTTATACCCTGTCACTGGAATACATTTGTAGAGAAAAATCACAGAATCAATTTAGATGATGCTTCTGATCTAAGTAAATTTTTTCAAACTGGTTCCTAGAAGACTTCAGTGTCTAGGATGAGATTTTCCTTAATCTATAGCTGTATAAAAAGAGTTACTCAGATATGTGTTTATAGACATATGTGATGTCACTTCTCAGGCACCATGTGAAAATGATAACATCCTTTTGACTATTTATATAGATGAAATAATTGCACGCATCACAGGTAACAGTGTCACTGCAGACGTAATCACAACATCTATAGCATAGCCACAACTATTAATATATCAGCAAGTATAACTATTAATTTGCATCATACCTGGCCTTGATTGCAGATTCCTCTGACGGTATCATTTTGTGTCAAGGGCTGTCTCACTGCCTGTTCTTCTCTTCTGCAGATTCAGGCTCATGACAATTTGTAAGGCCTTATCTCAGCGTCAGTTAGGCTATATCCATCACGTGTATTAGCGCTGGATGTGTGCGAGAGTAACAGATCATTGGCACAGTGACACAATGAATAGCACTACCATCTCACGCTGCATAGCTCTGGTTGAGTTCTTGGCTGTGGCTTCTTAAATGTCGATTGTGCTTGCCCTCCATATATCAGTATGGGTTTATTCATGTGCTCCAGTTTCCCCCAACAGCCCAGACACATGATATAGGCAAATTGGCATTCCTACAATTTGTGTGTAGGTAAGCATAAAGAATGTGTGAGTATGTGTGTGCCTGCGCATATATGTGTGTGTGTTTGTGAATCTTGTGACAGACCTAGCTTATCAGGGGGAGTGTCAGTATGTGTGGGTGTCTGAAAATCAGTGCATATTGTGAAAGACCTGATTTTCAGGGCCAATTTGTGTGTGTGTGTGGAGGGGGAGCAAGAGGGGTTGTGTGTGTAAAGAATAACATCACCAATTTTTATTTGTGGAGCTTCTAAGGGTCTGTTTTCCTTAGAAGCCCCTAGATCACCAGTTTAACTCAGTTACTTTAGTTGCTTCCCCCACAGTACTTACCGTGCAGTCTGGTCCAGTTAGGGTGTGCTAAAAGGATATAGGAAAGAGATGAACAGTAAGACAAAATCTGATAAAATGTAAAAAAAAAATGTAATCCGGAAGATGTGGGGAAGCCTGGTGGGGTAGTATTGATTGTAGCAGGCCTTTGGATATGTGTTTGGGGAAGCAATGGGCAGCAAAGGGGTATCGTGCAGCTCTTCACCTAGGGTACCATTTCACCTAAGATCAGCCCTATGACCATGCATACTGGGATATTAAACATGTAAATTGCCCTACACACTGTTACATCTGTATGCCACATAGTATGAACACCATAGGGTTCAGGGACATAGACAGTCTGTTGCAGCACTTGCAGATCTCCTCTCTTACTTGTAGTTGTATGTAACACAGCATATATAATATGCAGTAATGGTAAAGTTCTATGCAGCTATCCAACAAGTGTGCAAAGATATGTAAAAACACAAAAACCTAATAAATCCAAAAGGCATACACAGATTTGGATTACCAAACAGATTTAATCCTGGTACCTTGGCATTTCGCCTTCAAGGGATATCAGCATATTAAATTCTAAAGCTTAAATATACTAAACAATTAAACAATTGTGTTTCAAAATTTATCTATACATTCCACTTTTAAAGTGACCAGTGCACATTATACATAAACATATCATTTAGTCATGAAAAACTACTACGTTTCCCATAGAACTTCAGCAGCAGCAGCAAAATTACAACAAGAAAATTTCAATGAATTCTACAGCAACAGCATCATCAAAAAAATTCAACCAAGTTTACATAAAAAATACAACACCACCCTCTCATAATGTGTGTATGTACTCATATAAAAATATATACAGACACACACATATATACATATATGGACATATTGTGAATGAAATTTCTTCAGAAATTTAACACCACCTCCTGATTTAATCCACGTGGGACCAAGGTTCCAAAATTATAAATGAAAGTAGTCTCCAGCTGATTTAACTTATTAGCAAATAGAGTACCAATACCACAGTTACCATCTGGATGGGCTAATACATTAAAAAACAGGGAATCAAAATTCTCAAATGGGCTTCAATAAAATGTTCTGCCACAGGACTGAAGCCTATATTACTCCTTCTAATATTTCCCAAATGTTCCAAAATTCTAATCTTAACTTTTCTTTTGGTCTGGCCAATATACTATCTAACCTCATCACACCCACAACCCAGAATGCATATAACACCACATGATTGACAATTGAACCTTGCTTGAGAGGCAAATCTGTGCCCATTGATCATAGTATAAATATATTTCTGATGCTATGGTACACACTGCATCTCCCACAAGGAAAAGACCCTAATGAACTATTCTGGGTCCGATTGGAAATTGGGTAGTTCAACGATTCTTTTAGGTTTAAAAATCTACCAAAAGAAAAAGCCACATGTTGTGGAAATAAAGTGCTGAGTTTATCATCAGCTGTTATCATTGGCCATAACCTTGTAACCACCTGTCTGAGTGTGTCTGAAAAGAGACTAAACCTAGTAACATAAAATATTTTATTTTCTGTCCCCCCCCTCTTGAAGTAAATTGAATTCTATGTCCAAACTTACTGTTCTCATGCAGTTGTTCCCTACTTATCACATAATTCAACAATTTATGCTTTGCTTCATTAAGAATAGATCTAGAATACCCTCTGGCCGATAATCTCTCCTGTACTTCAGCCAGAGATTTCTCTTTAGAAGCCATCTTAGAAGTGTTCATCCATACTCTTCTAAATTCACCATAAGGCAATGACTTATTGAGATGTTCAGCTTGCATGCTGGAAGCATGCAAAAAATTGTTCACAGCAGTACTCTTCCTAAATGGAACATATTGAATAACTCCCACCTCATTCACAAAAAACTGGACATCCAGAAAACTAATGGTACTAAAGTCTGTGTGACAACAAAACTGTAAACCATGACTGTTAGAATTCAAGTCCCCCACAAATTTCTCAAACTCAGATAGAGGTCCCTTACATATGAAAATCAAATCATCTATGTATTGCCTATACAACATCACCTTCTCCTTGTAATAAATATGGCTGTACACAAACCACTTTTCAAACTCCCTGTGACACCCGTGCACTAGCCCGGTAATCAAGCATCCTCAA
Source organism: Protopterus annectens (assembly GCF_019279795.1). Lineage (NCBI taxonomy): Eukaryota > Metazoa > Chordata > Ceratodontiformes > Protopteridae > Protopterus > Protopterus annectens. The sequence goes on along the minus strand of NC_056748.1, from coordinate 837,962,277 downwards.
TCCTCACCACTAACATCAGTGAGGGGTGTCCACATTGGGAGGGATAACAAATATACACACAGTAAAGTACAATTTCCCTTAAGAGCACACAGAGATCACAGTCAGTCTGGGGTTGGTTTCTCCCTTTCTCTCAAGATCCCCAATAAGACTCCCCACTGGCACAGGTATAGGGTACAGATCTCAGTCTAGTGGTCAAGCTAAAATCTCCAGCACCCTCTCTGTCCAACCAGTGCTTTGTGTCCCTGCCCAAGTAGCTGACACACACACACACACACACACACACACACACACACACACACACACACACACACACACACACACACACACACTCTTTAAGATATGAGTTATATACAAACACATAGCCACTCCTGGGGAAGGCTGGCACAGGTTCTCCAATTATGCCCCTTCCTGCCAGGCTATAAGGTAGTAAACACCTCCACTAACCACTAATATCAGCTGCTAATAAGGTCCTTACCAAGGGATGCCCAATTATTACTGTGCAATATTATTATCCAAATGGTAAGTGTGACTGAGCAGCAAGGCTTATTTAGAGTGGCTTGGCCAGTATCACTATATACATGCAATGTACTCTAGAGCGTAAATTATCTCTACACAAAACAGCCACGGTTGAAAGGTTTAAAAATATTTAATAATAAATAATAAAAACACAAGACAATACTTCTTACTACACAGTGCTAGTCAAGAGTTCAGAGATCACCTAAAACTACAATGGTTATGCCCTTGCTGTAACCCTGACTAATATTCTACTATTAGCCTATAACCTATCTTCTCTCTCTTCCTTTACATTACTACTCTGCCAACAAATGTTATGTAAATGTTATCTTCCACATTTTTAACCCGATGGTTTACTTTAAAATGTTACGTTAATTCCTTCCTAATGTATGTGGCATTATCTCTTATTGCTTTTTTTTCCCCTATATTATTATTAAGTATGTGGAGCTTTTCTCCCCGGGCCTCTACTGAAAATGGAAATATCTCCAGCTAGACTAGCCCGGTCAACAAATGTAAAATAAAAATAAATAAAATCACAGGAAAATGCTTAAAATAATACTTAATAATAGTTCTGACATCAATACAGAAAACAACTAGTCTAATCTTCCTATTTCCCAGCTATTTCTAAGAGAGACACTAAAGTCTGAGATCCTACTTGCATACAGAGCACAGGCAGAGTGCTGGTGAGTTGGATGTTATCAAGAAAAATGCAAAATGCTCTCTTTCTGTCTCTGAGAATGTCCTTTAAATTGATAATACATCCTGCTGACTCATTTTAGTTTACATCATTCTTAACAATTCTCTGGTTCCCAGGCTGACAGAAACTCTACATTTACATTTCTTAGTAAGCTTGCACCTGATCAGGAAACACAGCAATTAAAGACATTATATATGTAAATTCTAGCAATTAACTCTGGTCTCAAAACAATAGGAAGAATTCCTTCATTCAGACATCTCAACTCCGAGTTTTGAGATCAAACAATTATACAATGCTTGACTTATCAGCTTTCCTCCAGCAGAGTGCAGTTTGATTACATTTATGAAGTTCAACATCCAATACAATTTTCTTATTTAAGAGAACAAGCCTGTGGCTTATGTTAATATTTACAAATGACAGAATTATCTACAAAATTCTATCTAGCTAGGCTGGCAGCCTTCACCTATCTTGACACTCCCCCATGTAAAAAACAGCATAAGAGGGAGCAAAAGGAGACCCCATAGCAGTGCCCCTTATCTGCAAATAATATTCCTTGTTAAAAATAAAATAGTTGTGTGTTAAACAAAATTCAGGTTACTCCAAAATGTAGGCACTGCGAGGCCCTTCATCCAGTATTGATACCATAGCTTCAAGACCCTTAGCTGTTGTAATATTCATATACAAAGAAGAAATATACAAAGTGGCCCAAAAATATTCTTTTCTCCACACCATATTCTGCATCAGAACACAAAGCTCTTGTGTGTTCTTTATGTGGGCTGGTACAGAACTCAAATGCATTTTAAATAAAGAGTCCAATAATACCACCACATGTGTGATGAGGTTAGATGGTATATAGGTCAGGCCAAAGGAAAAGTTAAGATTAGAATTTTAGAACATTTGGGAAATATTAGAAGGGTAATAGAGGCTTCGGTCCAGTGGCAGAACATTTTATTGAAGCCCATTCAGGAAATTTTGATTCCCAGTTTTTTAGTGTATTAGCCCAACCATCTGGTAACCGTGGTAGTGATACTCTTTTTGTTAATAAGTTAAATCAGCTGGAGACTACTTTCATTTATAATTTTGGAACCTTGGTCCCACATGGATTAAATCAGGAGGTGTTGTTAAATTTTTGAAGAAATTTCATTGACAATATGTCCATATATGTATATGTGTGTGTGTGTGTGTGTGTGTATATATTTTTATATGAGTACATACACACATTATGAGAGGATGTTGTATTTTTTATGTAAACTTGGTTGAATTTTTTTGATGATGCTGTTGCTGTAGAATTCATTGTAATTTTGTTGTTGTAATTTTGCTGCTGCTGAAGTTCTATGGGAAATGTAATAGTTTTTCATGACTAGGGGATGTATTTATGTATAATGTGCAGTGGTCACTTTAAAAGTGGGATGTACAGATACATTTTGAAACACAATTGTTTAATTGTTTAGTATATTTAAGCTTTAGAATTTGATATGTTGATATCCCTTGAAGGCAAAATGCATAGGTACCAGGATTATAGCTGTTTGTTACTCCAAATCTGTGTACACCTTTTGGATTTATTAAAGATATGTAAAACATGCTGCTTGCACGCTGCCCATAACTGAATATCGCAATAATTGCGCTGAGCTATACATGTGATACTTATTTTTATAATTTATAGATTTTCATAACTATAGTTGCATTTCTTACTAGGAAAATACATATTATTCATGTATAAAATGTCACATGACAAGCAGGAATATCTGGGTATTGGTGAATATTGAAACTAACAATATGTCAAAATATTTAGAAGATCTTGAATCACAAATAAAACTTCTAAGAAAGGAAACAGAAGGGCAAATAATCCACATGGGAAATGAACAAAGATTATTTAATAGTGCTGATGTCCATTCTGTTATAGTTTCTTCAAATACTAGTTTAGCAAAGTTGAAATGTAATGTTTCGGTACAGGTTAGTTTACTAAATTCTTACAAAGATTTTTATTGTAAAATGAAATGGGATTGTTCTACTCAGACAAATGTAGATGCCCTTTTAACTGATTAGTTTATTACAGAAATTGCAGCTACAAAACTTTCCCTCATCTTTATATCCCGAGTAGGTAACTGCAAAATCCTCTTTTGGGAAGGAAATTAACCCCAAATGGAAATGAGTAAATAAGCAAATGCTTACATTATCCAGACGCTAACCGTGATCTACCTGAAGAAGTTATTGCTATAAAGGAAAACACATAATGAAAGGCATGGTCAGGATTCACAGTGTCCTGATCATCTAATACTAGTTGAAACTTTTCAGACAGTTGCTGTGGATAGGAATAAAAATGATCAGAGGGAAACCAATGCAAAGAGCCTGTTACATTAACTGATATGAAGTTGCCTTTCTCCAAGAGTGGTAATTTAGTTTCATCTCAGGGTTCTGATTTCAGTGAGACCAGTATAACATCTGTTCCAGTTCTGAGTAATAATACTTATGAGAACTGTGACTAATAATACTGCTGAGAACTGTTCAAATACAACAAAAGATGTGAACCCTTTCAGAAAAAAAAAAGAGAGAGGGATTTTGGACCTTGGGGAATCTCAGATTAGATGTTTAGCGTGGTCTGAGAATCGAAAAGGAGTTTATCTCTGTGTCTAGTTTGCCTTGATAAAAATACTGGATTTACTAATTGCTTTTTCAAAACTGTTAAGCACAGTGACATATTCATGCAAGTATAAATTACCTACTTGTCTCATACTCCTCTAATCAGTATGAAGAATGGTGTATTAACTATTATAAATAATGTAAATGAAACTCAACAGACCTGGTAGAGACTTACATTTTGACATATTCGCTGTGTTCTGATTACAAGACAAGAAAAAAACAGATTTTTAACAACTGGTTAAGACAACAGGTTTTGCATTACAAATCTGAAGTTATTAAACTTTGGAAAGACATGCACTGGTGGTGTAGGGAATAAAGTCATGACTATGGTCCAGGTGAAGTGAACTAAAATAGAGGTGTGCCTGTCATGTTTGAGGGGGTGGGGTAGGTGGGTTCAAGAGCCCAAACATGTAAAATGACATTATAGCTGGAGATCGGGGGCAAATAATCATGCAGTGCCTCTGGTGGGTAGGGCAGTCCTGCTCATATCAGCCACATCCAGAAGTGAGAGACAGTTCAGAGCAGATGCCCATTGCATGCTCCATCCTTGGGTTGTACCTGGGCAGGTTCACAGGGGTAGGGCATAATAAAAAAAAAGCTTTGAGCCACCCTGTTGTTTGTCTAAATGATGGGTCTTCCTGACTGACTCTCAGTGATAAAGATGGGGAAATGAATGTGGTGATATGCATGGAGGGGGCTGATGACTGGCAAGTGGGGGGGAACTGAAGAAAAATAAATCTTGGGAAGATTTCATTGATTTCCCCTATATGTTTTGTCAAGACAGGTTGCATTTAAATGTAATATATGGCAAATGTTTGATGTGCAAGCAAAAGTTGATGGTCAGCTGTTTTTTAACAACGCCGAATTGCATGACACAACAATCCTTGGTTTAGATCTGATAACTCTATGAAAGTCTATTATGGTAATGCTCATAGTCGGTCATAATCTTGGCAGTAAAAGGTATAAAACTGAACTATTAATTACAGAGCATAATTACAAAATAAGCACTATTACTGAAGCGTGGGGCACCTCATGTGTTAATTTTGAAAATGTTTCAAAATTTGACTGTATGAGACAAAACAAATCTGGTGGTGGTGATATACTGATGTTAATACACACTTTGATTTTGTTTTATCTTAGCTGTCTTAATTATAACTCCAAACATCTAGCATTAGGTATGTTTAATATTTGTAACTGGGAAACATAAGGTTGTTTGCAGCTTACTGAAGTTCAAATATGAATAGTGAACAGCACGTGTAATTTCTGGAAACATTACTTAAGTGATGAAAGGTGAGACTTCACTATGAGTAGGGGGACTTTGAGTAGCCCAGTGTTAACTGGAACATTAATATCTTTTCCAGTCATTACAGATCTGAATTTGTTGATCTTCATCACACTCTTGGACTATTTCAATTCATTGACCTACCAACTAAAGGTAATCACATTTTAGACTAAGTAGTCCCCTACAGATCAGAATATGTATGTGACTTAACCAGAAGTGAACAGATGTGCTATTCACATCACAAACAGATTCATTTTTCTGTTATGCAGTTAACAAAAATTCATGATTGCAATAAGACAGTTTCTCAAATTTCAGAGAAATCATTGCTCCTATAGATTAGCAGTTGGTGGTGAATATGGATGCAGTTTATTGTGGTCCGGACATTTCAAAATCCTTTTCTTATAAGTCTTTAGACAGTTGTACATGGTGTATATCTAATATCAATGATAAAAGGTCTTTATGTGGAACAATAAGTTGTCTGATTTACTGGAAAAGGGAATACACATGTTGAGAATATATAAAAAAGTATCACACAAACATAATCTGAACAATATTACCATACAACTGAAAGGAAAAAAAGTACTTGTAAATCCCAGTTAGAATATTTGTTTTCCATACAGAAAGGCAAAATGAAAATATATCACGGATATGCAAGGTCCTTATTAAAAGCATCTTAACCTCTCGGCCCATTATTGCACAAAGAACAACTGATTATGTCCCCTGTTGAGATGACTTCTTTTCTTAATGATTATTTTTCTTCTATCTGCTGTAAATCCCAGGCCATAACAGGCTCTATTGACTTTTGTTGTTTCTATATCATATTCTAAATTTACTACTGACATTGTAATGAAAGCTTTAATTAAAGTCTTAAAGTCAGGCACCCTGATCTCAGATGACATTCAAAGTTTTTATTTACTAGTTTGAAGGACTGGTCTCCTTGTAACCTCATTTAATGATGTTTTAGAGAAAGGTTCTGTCCCTGCAGACTGGAAAAAGTTGATTGTTTTTGTTGTTAAGGGTGGTAATAGAAATAGTATTGGAAACTATAGACCAATTAGGTTAACATCAGTATTGGAAAATGTTTTGAGAGCTGTTTACTCCCTATCTCTGTAGCTGTTTCAGATATACTTTTTAAACAGATTTTAGCCAATATAGTTTGTAAAATTTTGAATCACTCTAACTTGTGTGATGAATTTTTATGATATAGTAGGAAAGGATTGTAGTTTGCATCTAAATACACTGGTTATTTATATGAATTTTATAAAGGCTTTTGGTCTGCCCCATCATACAGGGTTCCTGGATAGTCTCTCTTCACATGAGGTAGTTTCAGGCTTCAGGGGAGACCACAGCATAAAATGATTTTGAGTGGATGTTTTCAGTGATGTAGTACCACTTTGGAGAACGCAAAGCTCCATGTGTTCCATGTTTGGTGATCTAATTATGCTTTTTTGCCCAACTTTTTCCCATATGTCTGATTCATGGGTTGGAAATCACACAATGTCTGTAAAATTGGATTTGTAACAACAATTCTAATGATATGGAGACCTTGGACTCATGCTTGGCTATTGTAAACTCTTGGGTCTCTAATTTAAGGCTGTTATTTAACAGTAGTAAGAGCTATGTTGTGATATTTGGTAAATCACCTCTGAACTATCGAGTTGAATAATAATAAACTCACCACAGTGGAAGTTGTTAAGGACTTCAGTATTTCAATTAACAGTAGGTTTTCTGTTAAGGACATACCCTTAATGTTAAGAATAAAGCAATGAAGCAAACTGATCTTTTCTTTTAAGTAAGTATATCTAGAGGCACTACTGCTCTTATAAAAATCCATGGTATGACTGATGCTTGAATACACCTCTTACTTTTGTGTGTATAAATTGTTAGACATAAACCATTCAGAAATGGCTTAGAGGAAATTTACTAAGAAAATTGTAAAAATACATAACCCCCGTTACTGAGAATTCTTCTTCTTCTTTCAGCTTTTCCCGGTTAGGGGTCGCCACAGCGGATCACCTGTCCACTCATGATTGGCAGTGGAGTTTTACGGTGTCGAGTTGCCAGCCTGGTGCCCAACCTTCCACAGAAGGTGCACACACTCACACCTAAGGCCAATTTAGAGTGTTCAATCCACCTACAGCATGTCTTTGAGATGTGGGAGGAAACCGGAGCACCCGGAGGAAACCCACGCGACCACAGGGAGGACATGCAGACTCCGCACAGAAGGCACCCCAGCCAAGGATCGAACTGGAGAACCTCTTGCTGTAAGGCGGCAATGCTAACCGCTGCACCACCGTGGCCGCCCTAACCCCTGTTACTGAGAATATCTGGATAAATTAAATTTGTTTAACATAAACTATTGTCTAATTAACAGCAATTCCGTTTGACTTTTAAACTTAGGAAGATGATATATTCAGAGTTATTTTGGGCCTTCAACTTTTACTTAGCACTATGGGTACAAGATAACAGGGCCCTTTGTATTCTATTCATTTAAACTATAATGTCCCCAGGTGTCCTGGGCTTGGGCCGTGGAGGAGTGTGTGTGAAGTGGCTTCATAATAGTTTACCTACTCCTGTAGGGAGGGAAGGATATATATACATGATATAACATGTTCATAGGTTAATAGGTAATCACGATGCTATCAGTCTGCAGACTGTTACATGCCTAGCCAGTACCCAGTGGTTTGAATCAAGCCCTGTATCTTGTATTTGTGAGGTAAAGATCTTAACCATTATGCCAACCCCCCCCGCGGGATCATCATTGTGTGGTAGATTGTTGTTAACATTCCAGAAGTGAAGAGGGGCTGGAGATAACTGATATTTTGTGCAGCAATGCGTGTGATGTCAGTAATTCCTCCCAATTAGTGCATTCAAAAAATTCTGCTAATGTACAGGACAGCATATATGATGCCATTGCTGTGAGCTATTTCTCCTTCCCAGTCCCCCACTAGTGTGGTCCCAGTCCTAGTGCGATAAAGCCAGAGTCACTAAAGGAAACAATGGGAACAAGTTCATAGGTTCATAGGTCATAGGTAGGTACTAGGCTATTGGCCCTAGGGCCTATATAAGCCTAGCCAAAAAGGTACCCTGGCTTTCGCCACCCAAGAAAATTATTTTCCTGTGCTCCTGTCGAGCAGAGCCACAGAGGTGATCCCTGGGATGAATTTCCTATTTCTCATCCAATCATCAAGATTTTTCTTGAAGAGTGCTAATGAGGAGCTTTGTTTGATATAGATATGTAGTTTGTTCCAGAGTATGGGAAGTCTCTGGGACAGGAATCTATCCCTCCAGCATGTTCTGTTTATTGTAGTGACAAGGTTTAGGTCCCTACAGCGTGTAGCTTGGAGGGATTGGGATTTCTTTAAGTGGAGCATGTCCAACAGCTCTGGGTTTGACATAGCTTTGTATGTTAGGCAGAGATCGCCTCTGAGTAGGTGATATGCAATGGAGTAAAGCTGGGTTTTTTTGAGACAGTCTGCGTAGGGCATCTGTTTGAGGCCAGTAATCTTCCTTGTGAGGTATTTCTGTGGCCTTTCCAGTTGTTGTAGATGTCTTGTGAGGTACATACCAAAAGGGGCGTTGTACTCTATAATGGGTCTAATGAGTGATGAGTAGAGGGGAAGAATGACCTCTTTTTTCCTGGATGAGAAACCTTTTGTGATGAGGTGTGCCACATAGAAAGATTTCCTGACTACTGTGGCAATGTGATTATCAAAGGAGAGATTACTGTCCACCTGTGTCCCAAGGTCTCTTATCACACTTTCAGTGTTAAGTAGAGTACCACCTATGTGGTAGCTCATAGGTACAAAGTTTTTACCAAAAGGAATGACAATGCACTTTTTGGCATTGAGCTTGAGGCTATGGCTCCTAGTTTGCAGTCATCAGCCAAAGACCTTCTGTGTTAGCCTGTACTTCAGAAAAGTAGATACCAAATAGGAGCAGACCCAGGACTGAACCCTGTGGTACTCCACTTGTCACTGGTCTGAAGTCGGATTTGAAGTCTGCTACTTTCACAGTGTGGGTTCTGTCAGTGAGCCAGTTGGCAACCCATCTTGTGACATAGGGATTTATACCTAGTTTAGTGAGTTTATCTATAATTCCAGAGTGGGGGATGGTGTCAAAAGCCTTGGCGAGATCTATATAGGCTGTGTGAACCACCTTACCCTCATCTACAGCTTTGGTGACTGCTTCAAAGAAGTCTATCAGGTTTAGGAGACATGATCTGCCTTTTACAAACCCGAACTGGGTGGGGTCCAGAGTTTGGAGAGTACCAATGCCTTTGTGTATCAGATCCATGATAACACGTTCCATGGCCTTGCAGATCAGGATCATCAGGCTAATGGGGTGGTAGTTCCTGGGGTCCGTGGTGGTTCCCCTTTATGGAGTTGGATAACCATTGCTGTGCACCATTCAGTAGGCACAAAGCTTGAGGTGAGGCTATCATTGAACATGGTGCTTAGGTGGGGTGAAAGTTCATTCTGCAGTTCATGTAGAACGCAGCCTGTGATGTTGTCAAGTCCCATGGATGCTGTGTTCTTGGCTTTGGAGAGTGCGTTTTTTACCTGTGCAGCCGTGATTAAAGGAACTTTGCATTCTTCTGTATAGAGATGGACCCTTTAGGGGGTGAGAAGGGGGTAAAGTTAGCACTGAACCTATCTGCCAGGATGTTGGCAATATCAGTTGGTTCTGTATTGTGCTGTAACTCAGAGCAGATCTGAGTGTTGCCATTGAGATTCTTGACATAGCTATAGAATGCTTTGTGGTTGTCTTTAGAATCAGTGGCGATTTTGTTTTCGTAACTAGCTTTGGAGGATTTTATGAAGGATCTCAGCTTCGTACTGAGGCTGACCAGGGAGTTCCTCCAATCATGGGATTTTACTCTTTTTTGCAATAGTTTCTTTCTTCTCTTGTAGAGTTTTTTTATGGCAGGGGACCACCCGATTGGCTTCCTTTTTTTGGAGGATAGCATCTTGGTTCTGTTAGGGATAGCATGATCCATGCACTCGTATAAGTGCTTATAAAGTGCATTTGTGTAGGATTCAGCAGTCGTACCTCTATTGTCCGTCTGCATGGGTGAAGTTTGCAACTTCTGTCTTAAGAAGCGTGAAGTTGGCTTTAGAGAAATTTTTTGATGTTAGTGGGAGGGCATGAAAAGGGAGCCAAAAAATAAAATAAGGACAGGTTTGTGATCCTGCATTGTAGAATAAATTGCCACTTAGTATTCAAACTGCTGCATCATCACGTCTGATTATATCCTACTTAGATGATTGGATAGGTATTAGAAAGTTTACTTTTAACAAAATGGAGGCTGTATTTCTTGATGTTTTTTGGGCCTAAATTCACCTGTAGGTCTTCTATGAAACTATGAAACACTACTCAGTTACATGCCTGCATTAATGTGCAGAGGTGACCTATGTCTGGCATACAAGGTGATCACAGACTCCACCTTGATGGGACTGCTGCATATCAGCAAGTCAAGCTCAACTCAAGTAACCCACACGCATGGCCTCAACCTGGTCTGTGACATCAACAAGACTTATTGGCAGGACAGATTTGTGTTCCAGAGACTTCCCCATCTATGGAATAGACTCCCTCTCCACATCAAGCAGAGTACCCGTCTACCCCTTTTTAAGCACAACCTGGATAACTGGATGGGAAACAGAAAATATACCCCTGGAGTTCCACCCATGTCCCTGCTGGACAGGGGCCTCAGGTGCTCATTTGTCTAAACATGGGCTAAACTCTTGGCTAGGCTTATAAGGGCCTCATGGCCAGTAGCCTAGTAACCTCCTATGATCCTATGACTAGTAGTTGACTGTTCCTATGTTGCATGTTTGTGAGCTTTTGATGTTCTATAGGGCTTTAAATTAATGATTTCTTCTGGAATGGTTTCGTTCTGTTACTTAATAAGAGAGATTCAGCCTAGTGATTCATAAATGATGTTCTTATTTCTTAAAGGAAATCATTGGACCTCCTGCTTCTGTACTTTAAAGATGATGTCATTTACCCCCGTTGGGGGATGAAAAGTATTCATTTCTCCTGTTCACTGTTGGTAACCTCTGACACAGCATTCACCAAATTCACCTGACTCTCTTTCCAGGGCTTCAGTACATTAATATGATACAGTTGTTTGGTTTACTTTATTCCCTGTACGTCTCAAATTATAGTTCATCTAATTTATCAGCTCAGTGACTTCATAAGATCCTTTCCATTTAGTCAGGACCTATTCTTAAATGTGAGGACCAGAACCAAGACCTGGTTACACCTTCCTGCATGTAGTCAACCAGGCACTTGCAACAGCTGGAATACGTTTCTTCCAAAAAAAAAAAAAAAAACATGTCCTATGCGGATCAACTAAAAGCCCTATCCCTTTAATCTCCTACCAACTATAAAGGGGTGATCTATGCCTAACCTACAAGGCACTCTCAGATCTAGCCCTGATGGAACTGTTACACATTTGGAAGATAAACAGCATGAGGGCCACCTGATCTAAGGATCTAAACCTAGTATGTGACATGAACAAAGCATGCTGGAGAGACAGATATGTCTCTCAAAGATTACACCTTCTCTGGAACAGAATTTATATTCATGTAAAACAGAGCCCTTCCCTAACTCTCTTCTAACGCAGTTTGAATCAATGGATGGGGAATCATAAATTCACTCCTGAGGTGTGACTCATTTCCCTTATAGACAGGGGCAGTCTGTAAAATAGTCAAAGGCATAGGCACAAACCTTAACTATCCTTTAGCCCTTAAAATTGGGTGAACTTCAGATAATAATGGCTAGGTTTGTAAAGCCTCTTCAGCCTTTAGCCTAGTAATCTCCTATGAACCTATGGTCTCCCACATGAAATTCCTTTTTCTGGGCATTTCTTTTATATACTCCTTGTTGACTAATTTGTGCTCCCTCCTCATGTTCCTGCCCAATGGGTATTATAAGCATCTTCCTTCCTTTCTTGTAAACTGGCATAGTGCTTGATTGCATTCTTAAAGGGGGTTTCTTCTTTCTCCCTTCTTTCTTTACTGTGTCCAACAGGCCTCTGTGATGGGCAACATACAATAATTCAAAAGGGCTAAATCCTGTAGAGGCTTGAGGTATCTCTCGTGGAGAACATCAAATAGTGGAACAGTTGGTTCTATTTTTTTTCCTTCTTTTTCAGTAAGTTTTCTAAGCATAGACTTCCGGGCCTTATTGCATATTGAACTATTCTACTAGCCCATCTATTTGGGGGTGGTAAACAGATGTTCTTTACTTGGAAGTTCTTGCAAAGATGCTACATGATTTTTGAACGTAAAAGGGGTGCCTTGGTGTATCAAAATCTCCTTTGGTATGCCTATGGGAGAATAATGATACCAGTTCTTTTGCATTCACCTTGAAAATGGATTTTCTGAAGGGAATAATTTTAGGGAATCTAGTGATATAGTCTACCAGCACTAATGTATACTGGTGTCCATTGCTGGACCTAACCAGTGGTCTTGCCATGTGCAGTGATGGAACCTCAATTATTGGCATAAGAATTAATTGAGTTTTAAATCCAAGGTTTAGGACTGTCTTCTGACACTCATTGCAACTGGCACAAAAGTTTTCAACCTCCTTCATTATACCCAGCCAATAGAACCTGGTCAGTAATCTCGCTTCAGTCTTGCTATGTCAAATGGCCACCCCAATACATAGCTGTGGGCTGTTCACATGACTACTGTTCTAAACAGTTTGAGTACTTGTAACTATTGTATAATCTCTTTCTTTTGCTACTCTGTATAGCAGGTCATTTTGCATCTCAAAGTATGGGTAGATTGGTGACAGCCTAACGTGGAAATTCTCCTCCATTACTCTGTATATCTTCTTTACTCAGCTCAATGTCAAGTGCTCTCAAACGGGCCCTCTTTAAGTTAAAAGCGCTTACATGGAGACTGGACATACTGGGACCTCCTTTATTTGTTGCACTTCAAGAGTTAAAAGGGTCTGCCACCTTCTCTTCTCCCACTAAGGCAGGTCTAGTAATCTCCTTATGTCTCACTCTTCTTTGAGGAAGAGTAACTCACTCCAGTGTGCCAAAGATGCTCCTTATTTATTTATTTTTTTACTTGAGGTCTCATTCACTCTTTGTTGTTTTCTCTTTCCTTGACCTTTTCTTGTTACTTTACCCTAACTCCTGTTTTTTGCGGTTTCTCACTTTCTTTACATTTTTCTTGTAACTTTCTCCAAACCCTAGATTCCTGAGATTGTGTCACTTATTTGGGAGCTCACCTCTCTTTATCTTTATTGGGGTTCTCTACCACGTCAGGGCATGGGTCCTGTGCCTTCTTTGACAAGTGTATCCCAACCTTAGTTTCCTTTGAACCTCCAGTACGACAGTGGATTTCATATATTCCCTTCTATTGCTGATCTCTTGGTTGGTGGAGCACCTGTGTCCTGTGAATCAATGAAATGTTCTGGTTCCATCTTTGTAATTAGGACTGTACTGGGTCCGTTAGAGTTATCCACCTCCCACTGCCTCTGGTTTCTCTCTATGATTACATCATGGGTGAGATAGTACACCATGGCCATGCTTTCCCAAATGCATATATCTGCACCTGGCTGACCAGGTAAGCTGACAGTGCCTTCACTTCCGAATGCACAACACTTCAAATGACTGCAGAGAGTGTGCATTACTTTGGAAAATATATTAGGATTGTATTAAGGTAATCCTGCAACCAGAATCCAACAGTCTCCTGAAGTTCTTTTCCATCTATTTTCAACAGGCATTTCCTCACTTTTGCAGTAACACAGTAATAGGATGTGCTCTCAACAGCCTGATTGTAATTTGATTGCAATAAATGCCCACTTTATTCCACCCTATATCCTAAATGGCTTGTGAGTCATTAGTTCACTTCACTCACAATACCTGGTGATATGCCCTCAATTTTCACACTTCAAACAAAGGAGAGAAGGCACGGTCTCTTTCAAATTGTTTACAGTTTTATCAATTAACTTGTTAGATGACTCTTTGAACACATTCTCATAACACTGTATTTTTTATTCCATACTCACAAAGGTTTTGGCATCTTGTCAGTCTGCTTTAGATGTTCACTGCTTGACAGTTACTGGTAAAGATCTGTTAAACCTTTCTAGCATACATATTTTAACATAGTTTCCTTGCTGTTCAGATCTTCTGGATCTAACCAAAATATTAGAATGTGTTTTACTTCAAATAGTTGAGCTTGTGCATTTTCAATCTGGAAAGAAAATCCATCTTGAAGCTTACAGACTTAGATCTCCAAAGTGATCACTGGCTCTTGCCAGTAACTCTTTCTTCTTTTGTTAAAATCACTGCGGTTTATATTAGGATCTCCATATAGGTGTGTGTGTGTGTGTGTGTGTGTGTGTGTGTGTGTGTGTGTGTGTGTGTGTGTGTGTGTGTGTGTGTGTGTGTGTGTGTGTGTGTGTGTGTGTGTGTGTGTGTGTGTGTGTGTGTGTTGACTCTTTCAAATGATACTAGATCTGCCTCAAGGCTGCCATCACAACTGAGAGGCTAGAGAGAACGTGCAGACCTTGGCTGGGGAATGGATTTGGCTACTGCTACCATCTCTTAAAAAGAGCACAAAGCATAGACACACAAACTTCTTATTGCAAACCTTTTGCCCTGCTATACTAGAATCATTACACCCCTAACAACTTTCTCTCCTGTAATTGAATCAATACATCTCTTTTCACCCCCCCCTTAAATAACACTTTTCATCTTTCTGTTTTTCTAACGTCCCTCATCCACTGCTCTACCCCTCTCATGCATCCCTTGGATACCTAAGTAATAAACTTTCTATATACACCAATTTGGAGCCGGCAGCTTAAAGAGATTTAATCTTACTGGATGCTATTTCAGTTATATGCTATTACCACTATCTTCTTATAAGCTAGTAATATTTCCTCTCCTACGTAGTTTTATAACTTACTTCTTTGCATCTCTTGAACTCTTTACAAACCTGTATAATACTAAAATCTCCCTTCCTGCATAATTTTATAACTTACTTCATTACGTATCTTGAACTCCTTGCAAACCTTTCTTTACTGAAATGAAAGAACAATAAGCATCTTTACAATGTTTTCCCTCTGACAGTATCAATCCATTTACTTCCTGCAAGATTTTAGAGATACAGGAACTGTATAGACTTATAACTGTTCCTGTAAATACTATAACGTATATAACTATCTTGTAATTATGTTAGTTTTTTTTTTGAGAAATGTAACTTGTTTTTTCTGAGAACTGTCTGAAATTCATTTGTTAATATAAAGGTACTGTGATGGAGTTTTTCTCCTCAGGTCTCCACTGGAAATAGGTTGTGCTTAATTGCACTTTCCCAGTCAACAGAGACAAATAAATAATAAATGAATATATAAACTGTGGCAAACATTGCATGTACCATCTACACCACATCCTTTACTTCCTGGATTGCTCAAGCAGGACATCAACACTTCTTCAGACCATCTGGCAATATATAGACACACACGTCAGTGAACAATCACTCTACTCACCATAGAAAATTAACACTCTCTGTTTGGTATGGTCAGGTAGAACTGCAACGTCAATTAACAGGCAAAGTTTAAGCTGCTCACTGTATCCAGCAGTTGTAGAAGTTTCAGGCAGGAGGCAAACCCAAGTTCTTGTAAGATTAGTGATTTTATTCAAACAGATATAAAATTAGGCTAACTTCACCAGAGCAGGAATAAAAATGGAGAGATAGATGGAGATTAAAACAGATATGCCGTAAAATGGTGTCTGTCATGAAAATAAGGGTTTAGTTAACTAGGAACTGCTGTATCAACTACTCAGTAAAGGACTTATCACAAGCTGCAGTTAACCTTTATAACTGGTTAATTCACTGGCATCTCTTTACCTTGTTGCAGGTAATTCACTTAAATGGGACCAGTCTGATTCCACTTAGACATGTTTAAATGATGTTTATTATCTGTTTTTGTATTTTGTGTTGTTTGATCATCTGATGCATTATGTGGATGTGTATGTAAATGTAGTTGTTTTGTAACATAATGTGCTTTAAGAAAAGTTACAAATGATAGTATTTAATATGTTTAAATGAAGTTTCTAGACTGCTTTTTTTTTTTTATATTTTATTGATTTTGTTGTTTGATCATGTGATACACCATGTGAATTTGTATGGCTATACAAGTTCAGTGGTTTTGTAACAATGATTTAGTATTTGATTTTGGTACGTATGAGTGCAGTTATTTTGACAAGTTTGAGAATTTGCATGTTGGTTAAAGAGGGAGTTGAGTTAGTTTTAAAAATGGTAGGTATAAGATGGTATGCCATGTTATTTGCAGTTTACTGAAAGATATTTTTCTGAATATGGCATGCTTGTGCACACACGAACAAGCAGCACTGGTTAGTGTGTGGGCAGCAAACAAAAACAAATCTCTCTTTTGGTACTTTAACTTAGCTCTTCTTATTTTTATAGTCCTCACAAGTGTTTTGCTCAAGGTATATTTTTTGGGCTACAGTAATTTTTCTCAGTGTAGTATGTTGATATTTGTACTGTATGTGACTGCTGGTAAGTTGGAGAAAGAAAATGAACTTTAAGGTGTATTTTTCTTTTTCTCCAGAATGGGATGATCTTGCAGTTTATATATATGAGTAAGATGTGGTGGCTGCTGACACAGCCTTTACAAAAACATGTTTTGTACTTTCTTATTTTAAATATGACATTTTTGCACTTATTGTTATTTATTTTTGTGAGTAAAGTGATTTTATTTTTAGTTGATTTTATTTGTTTCTAATTCTTATGGGTGAGTTGTGTTTTTGAGGTTTTGTGGTATCCACAGGTATATTTCTGAGTAGACTTTACCAAGCCGTTATGTTCAGGGTCGGCCTTAAGTCAAGTGGTGCCCTAGGCAAATGGGCTCCATAGTGCACTCCCATCCTGGTCTATTTACACCATCGAGTTTACTGGAAAAGTGCCCCTGCTAGAGCGGTGCCCTAGGAGGCCACCTAGTTGGCCTGTGCCTAAGGCTGGCTATGGTTATTTTTCATGAAATTATATTTCAGCTTAAACAACAAGCCGTCACAAACTTGAAATAACTATGTGAGTAAAATATGATGGTTAAGCAATTTATCATAAACTATTGTGTTTTATCCCCTTGTTATTTATTATGCAAAGTTTTATAAGCAATATGGTCATCTGAAATTACTACCCCCCCTGTTTTTAATACTAACCTGGGATTAGTAATTTAAAACAAAAAATAATTTCCATAAAAACGAGAGACAAGCATCAATTGTTTTTAGTATTGGTTGAATGCGGGGGCCAGGACTTCAGTCCTTTGTTGGCTAGCAGGTATTTCTTTAACTTTGTAATAGTTTTACTACACTGATTATTTATTTATTTCCACTAAATAAACTTCAACATTTTTTTTACTGAGGTCAGTTTCTAGATATGGGTGACTTGTCTTGTGACTTTCAGGTTTTATATAATTTGCTCTATTCTTTTCTTATTCCACCCAATCTCTTATCACATTCTAGGAACCAGTCCTACCTCCGTCTTCAAACTGCACTTCCTTCCACTCTTCCCAACCCATCTCCCACTCCTATACTACCCTAGGACCCAGTCCAAGTGACCACCAATATACTCTGAAGTAACTCCTAAGCAGTATCATAAAACCAAATATGGAAGCCATCCTAATAAGGCCTGTACCTTACTTGTGCTAACAAACTTAAGAACCTACCACATTCCATTATAAAACTACTCTTAGTAGCTGGGATTATCTTCAACTCCACTCTAACATAGCACCAAAAACAACTTTACCATAACATCATCCCACTACAATATCTCCTAAATTAAGTATATGTGCCTGAAATACCTCCAAAAATGCCACTTTGACTACAAAACATTTTATAAATACAAATGTAAATTAAGGTTCAACCACCCTATGCTTGCTATACAAGCAATACTAACTTGTGGAGATATCCACCCAAATCCAGGACCAACAACTACAGTTACTACTAAAAAAAACAAAAACAAAACTACCATAAAATACTAAGAAAATCCTCAACGTCTTTAAAATAAATGCTCAAAAGCTATGCAACAAAACTGCAGAAATCCACACCTGGGTATCTGCCCAGTCTCCTGATCTCAGAAACATGGCTGAAACCATACTCCTTAATTTCAATGACTGCATAACTCTCTTCATCATTGGACTGAAAAATCCATCCCACAAGGCTACAATGTATTTAGACTACATTGTATGTAAAAAAAAAAAAAGATCGGGGAAAGTAGCCATAATGTACTTGCCAAACAAAGCAGCTCTCTACATATTCCCAACCTGTACCAATTTTTGATAAAACTGAAATTCTCACTTCATTCCTTAATTTCAATGACCACAGAACTCTATTCATCATTGGACTGAAAAGCTCACCTACCCTTCTATAGACACTATAGAAAAAAAACTATCCTGGGTAACTTGAAACATAACCCAGCAAACCACTGTACTATGAGATTTCAGTAATGACTGATAACTAACAAAAGCCAGCCCAAAGTCATTAAACATTCATCTATTTGGTCTAACTTAACTATTGACACTGTCCAGAATCAACAAACCATCCGAAAAAGAAAGTATGTTTGATTGATTGCTTATGAATAACCTTGAAAAAATAACTCATCTGGGCATCCTCCCTAACTACATAAGTGACCCAAATGTATCTGCAGGGATCTACATAAAAATCTTCATAATATAATTTATAACATGGTTAGAAACTCATTAAAATTGAATAAAAAATTAATTCACACTCTGAAACAATGTAACTGGGACCCACAAAAACCCTAACGCTTGATGAAGCTTTTAGCTCTTTTAATACTAGCTTCTGAAACATATTCAATCACCAGGACCCAATATGGTAAAAGTAAAATTAAATCTACCCTAGCACTTTGGCTACTGTGCAACATCAAACAGCTGATGAAAATTAGGAATGAAGCATGGCAAAACTAGCACAATGATAGATCAGAAATAACCTTACAAAGCTACAAAAACCTAATAAGCATTACAAAATCATACATTCACATAGATAAAAAGAACCAGTACACAGACATACACAGAAAGCACAAAAAAATACCCAAAAGAGTTCTAGTCCTTAATTAACAGCCAATTAAAAACAAGTTAAAAATACAAACACAAATCTCCCTCTTAAAAGATTCCAATCACTTTATAGCCTACAAATACAATGTGCATTGTATGAGCTCTGTAACAGTCCTTAACAAACTACAGAGACACACACAGTCAGCAGATCACTTACCCCCAACATAAGAAAAAAGTACACCCTCTTCCACAACAGAAATTACTAGCAGCTTCTCTCATACCAATCCCCACAAGTACCATAAAGAACATCTGTTTAAACTAAAACCAACATCACTGTCACCTAACAGTCTCCCAGTAGAGTATTTGAAAATAGGTGCTGAGTCTTTAGCCTATTCACTATACAACTTAATAAATAGGTCATTTGAGGCATCCCATGTCTCCTCTGTCTGGAAAATGTCTTACATCAAGCATTTTCACACTGGAGATAAATCTGTACTGCTGTTCAACTACAGATCTATAGTCACACTCACTCCCACTATCAAAAATCCCTGAAAAAGCTATCCACTCACAAATCCTAAACTACTAACCCCATCACAGCACAATTTCTGTCTTTATCATAGAACAGACATTGCCCTCCTTACATTCCTAAAGTCAGTAAACCACTGAAGAAAGAAAGATCAAATAGTTCTCTTCCTCCTCCCAGAACTCTTAAAAGCCTTCAGTACAGTTTCCCACCAATTATTTCTAACAAGACTCTCTGGTCTAGGGCTTGACAGACAAACATAACCTACAATGGCTCACTTGCTATCTTAGTCAACATACTGTTGATATCTTTTCTACCTACCTCCCAATGACTACAGGTATTACTCACAGTATAATATTAGGCCTCATACTATTCATAAACAACATAACATGCTGACAACTTGACCTTAATATGTCCCACTTCAGTTTCAAGCTTCCCTTGCTATTGAACCATGGTGTGAACAACCTCAGGTGATATTAAACCACAATAAAACAAAATTCATAATTTTTTCCTCTACTTATGCCAGATATAAAAACAAACATGACCATATCATCTCCATATTCCACTAGAATATAATTATTGTCAGGAGTCATAAGAGAATGTAAAATCTGATCAGCACATTTCGTTCTTGACCCAAACAAAACTCATTCAAAACTACAGTTCCCCATCTTCAACAATGCACCATATATATCGAGCTGTCTAAACTGGGACAATGTTACAGTAGGGCAGCCAAGTTTGCTACCAGTTTACCTAACAGAACCTACTACTGCCGCTGCCTGAGAAAACAAAGCTGGTTAGGACTCCCAGATTACATCAAGTACAATCAATAAAAATGGCTTATGAAACACATTATCATGGAACAAAACTCTCATCTACAGTTAACCTACTACAAAGTTATAACCCTGCAAGAAACTTATGATCCATAAATTAGCTACTACTCGACACACTAAAGATAACTTATATGGGTACTCACTTTTCCTGATACTTGTTGCTACCCTTTGCACCTCATTATCCAAGATTATTAAGCACTCCAAAACACTTCAAATAATCAAATCAAACTTTTAGGGATACTTGTTTAATACATGGATTTGCCCCTCTCCCTCCTCTGCTGGACAAGCTCCCTGCCTTTGTTCGCACCAAATAATCAGCTGAATATCCACACATAACTTCTTCCCTGAGACATGATGGAATACTTTATGGAAGTCCTGAAAATTGATTCTCATTTCAGTAACCCCTTCATTACTTTACAGTCAGTTGTTTTTTAACTTCACAACTAATTATTTACTCCCCTGCTATCCTACAAATACCCTCATATATCCAACTAATCCCTTCATCAACACTCAACCTACATCTCACTTTTTGCCCAGTTAATTCTAACAAACATAACACCCATACCCCACTTTTACTTAACTCTGCTCTACTGTATTGTTACATATCTAAAAGAACTCTAGAACTCTAAAGGTGACTTTACAGTGTATAATTCTTCTTCTTGTGAAATAACCACTGATTGTGCTAACCTTTTTGAGCTTGGGATGACCTTTTTTCCCATGAAACATGTTAGTTTACAGTATCTTTTGATGGACTTTAGACTTTTTACCAGAAAACTTATCTTTAATGTAATTTTTGACAGCAGTATGACCACTATTGAACCCCTCAGAATTTCCAGCACATTTACCCCCCCCCATGTACATTCTACAATTTCTTGCTTTGAAAAGATGTGTGAGCTTGATTTTTGTAGTACTCCTTCCACCAGTAAGAGACATTTTGGAGGCAATAATAATTTAACATCTACTGAGATTCAGTTGCTTCACAAATTAAGCTTGCAAAATTTAAGATTTATGAAACCAGACAAAGGGGGCAGGTTTGTTTTGATGTAGAATCTGCAGTACTTTAGTAACATGCATGAGATGCTCTTAGGTTATGCTTAAGATCAGGGCGTCTATATTACCTTATATAGTGATGAAAATAACGAACGCTATTTCATCGTACCGATAATGTCTAAACCAGACTTGTCTAACCTGCGGCCCGCGGGCCGCCTGCAGCCCTCAGAGCTCTTCCATGTGGCCCTCGACCTCTAACTGCAACATCAATGTATGCATGTCTCAAAACACTTTTTTGTTTTGTGTTTTTCGCTCCCGTGACCTGTAAGTCTAACATTGGTGTGTGCATGTGCCAAAGCACCCTTCTAGTTTTGTTTTTGCACCAAAAATGGATCAGTGTGTTTATGCCATTATTTTGCGCCAAAGAATCAGTGTGTGTGTGTGTTCTCGCTGAAGAGGGACTTGTGTATGGATTTGCCGCCATTGCCTTTGAAAGGGACAGCACTTACCTGTGTTAATAGGTAAGTACGGAGTGAGTGAGTGCATGCATGAAAGCAGAATGTTTGTATGCATGAAAGTAGAAGAAGAGTGTGTGTGTGTGTGTGTGTGTGTGTGTGTGTGTGTGTGTGTGTGTGTGTGTGTGTGTGTGTGTGTGTGTGTATATATGTGTGCATGACAGAG
The DNA here is from genome assembly GCF_019279795.1 of Protopterus annectens. Lineage (NCBI taxonomy): Eukaryota > Metazoa > Chordata > Ceratodontiformes > Protopteridae > Protopterus > Protopterus annectens. Next base: position 837,940,063 of record NC_056748.1, on the reverse strand, counting down.
ACACATGCACAAAGAGGCTAATGACAAACAGTCTACCTTACTGAACACCAACAAGTTAGCTCACAAATATATCGTACATTAAAAGTACACTTTCATTAAATTGCGGCTTTCCTGACAGAGAGAGTTTTGTATTGAATATGAAATCATACCTCTCAACTGTATGGATTTTCGAAGAATGTCTGGATTTTTGCCTCATCTTCCAATTTGTGTCTTTTGCTTAGGAAATAAAAGTAGTCATCCAAGGTAATACAGTTCCAGGGAGTAAGAATGAGACAGCAACCTAGGATTAATGGGTCAGTAGTGGATTGATTATGTGTTACTGTAGCATATAAAGTTGTATTGTTTTTTCTGACAAACAAAAAAGCACCCAGAACTGTTTTGTTATTGGTGGGTTCTAAGCAGTGATAGATTGGACAACAGTAAGCATAGCTTTGGTGGATTATCAATACTGGCAAATCAGGTGGGCACAATGTCATTTTTTAAATGTGTGGGGTTTTAGTGTATATGTGTGTGTGTTGGGAGTGCTGCAACAGTAGATGATTATTAAAGACAGAGACTTCCAGACTGTGGAGAATGTTTCTTTGTTTCAAAACCTGAAACTTGGGTACTAGGCATGCCAAAAGTAGATTTTTTAAGACATAGCATCTTGCCATTTACAGTGGATGGATATTTACATCTAATGGACAATGCTAGCAGTATTAGCGTGGGCCTATGGGGTTCTGAAGGATGTCAAGTCTACCACTACCAATGTCTTGTAAAGTGATCTGGAAATGGATATTGGGATGTTACTGAAAAAATACAGTAAGTCGGCTTAGAAATATAGTTTAATTAAACAAAGTGCACTTGCAATTTACAGGCCATAATTTAATTTATCTCAGGTAGTCCAGATCCTGGTAGATTGTATACCATTAGACTTAGGGAGAGCTGTCATTTTGGGGAAATAAGCAGCCCTAGTTTCAGTGAAAGCTCTGTAGTTGTTTGCAGGTAGGAAGTTGCAGGATGTTGATGCAATGTGTTTTATTTATTATTTTTAATGGATTTGTCATTTCAAAGCATGGATTTCTTTGTTGCAAAAGAATGCAGGACTGAATGAGCCATATAATGTTTAACTGACAATGATGGGATAAAAAGATTATAAGTGATGTATAATGTTTGCAACTACAGTTGTTTCAATGGTGTCTGTGATGCATAACTATTTTTGGGCCTGTGTTCCACTTTTATTTTTCCGCTTTGTCCAGATTTCTTGCTTTAAGGTTGAAAGGTACGGTTCCATACTAAATCAGAAGGTTGTATTTACCTTGGAAGACTTTTCGGCATAATTTTGAGAAACGGAGCCTTTTTAATATCTCTGCTTATTTCCAATATAAAGTGACATGTAACCTTGCAAATAACTTTCTTATTAAGCTACTTTAATTCTTTTGGAATTGACAGGTATGCTTCATTGGTTCAGACGTAAGCATAGAGTCGTAATGTGACTGATTTCTTGCAGCAGTCTGTGGTTTACTTATCACAATAACTTTTCTGTGTTTCTGGGTGTGTAATCAATTTAACAGTTTTAAAGATGTTTTCCTAAAATAAATAAATACATAATAAATAAAAAAAATAATCCTCTCTGCACTTCGAGCTATTGATAAAGTCTGGGAATTAGTTTTTTTCAAAAGCAAAGGTCAGCATTACAACTCAGTGAACTGTCAGTCTGTGAATAACTTCTGCACAAATTAAAATGTCTGAATGTCAAATGGCTTTAGATTGGAGGGAAGTTATATGTTTACTCCAGTATGTAGTATGATCTTAGAGAGTTTATGGATTTCTTATTGATTTACTTTTTGCTGAGCAGTTGTTTGTTGATTTATTGATGGTCCTTTTGGTGGTGGGAAATTGCATGGATGAATCCATCTCTTATGATTTTTTTTCAGATATTTTGACTTCCAAACAATTTCATTCAGTGAGTGGGTGTCACTGAGGTTGCCTATTTTACAAGTAAGGGCTTCGTGTGTGTGTGTGTGTGTGTGTGTGTGTGTGTGTGTGTGTGTGTGTGTGTGTGTGTGTGTGTGTGTGTGTGTGTGTAAGCGAGAGATTTAATATGTATACTGAATATATTTTTGCAAATGGAATTCTTAGTTAAATAGGCCTCTCTTCCTGGGCAAGTAGACTTGAGTAGCCAATATTAGATCTTAGCCATCCAGCTAGGAAAGGTTAGTATGTGGATTTTCCATCCGGTTTGATGAAGGCTATGCTACTTACTCAAGAAGTACATTTATGGCTATCCATCCAGCCATCCAGTTGTCGTGTTGCTGAACTACACTGTTTGATGAGAGGAGCTTTTTACAGAAGTTGAAGGTTTTTGAGTCAAGAACCTGTCCATACAAAGTGGCTTGTTTATGTTGCAGTGAAGGCTGTGGTCTTTGTAGTGAGCGTTTTAAATATAACCAGTATTTCTGAAGTAGAGGAAATCTCTTAAGGCAGGATCTTTCTTAGCCAGGAAAGCAAGCCAGTGATGAAATTTATAGAAGCCAGTTAGAGACAGAGGAAAGCAAGAAGCTTTTTAGTCTGCTTGGATAACTAAGTGAACTTAGTCCTTTGACCTTTTTTGTCAGAAATGGTTGTAGTCTTTCTTTTGGCAGGGTGTTTTGCTGAGGCACATGTTAAAAGGGGCATTGCACTCAATAATGGCTCTTGTAAAGGAATAATACAGGGATGCTATGACCTCCTTGTCCCTGGATGAGATATCCTTAATAATGAAGTGGGCCATGTAAAAAGCTTTCCATACAACGGGGACAATGTGGTGGTCAAAAGTCAGGTTTCTATCAACCTGGGTGCCCCAGCACCTCATGACTGATTGCATGCTTACAACATTGTTATTAGTGTGATAATTTGTGGGGACATCACTCTCCTCAAAGGGGATGATGATGCATTTTTTGGCATTTAACTTGATGCCATGTTTCTGGCACCAGTTATCTGTTTGGGTGTGACCCTCTTGTAGCTTATTTAGAATTGTTTTATTAAGTTAGTAATGTGAATTCTTTACTTTATTGCAAATTTCTTGGCTTATTTTTGTGGATTATAGTATTGTAGGACTGCTAATGTTGACATTTTACGTAGCTGGACTGCTGGAGTGGTTTTCCCAGTGAGAAATGCTAGTGCTGCAGTGAATATCTGTTTATTTGTAAAACAATATATATATTAACCAACATGGTAGATTAGAGAATGACAATTAGAATTTTAAGGCAAATATTAGGCATTTATTACATTTATTCATTGTTCAAATGCACCTACAGTACAGCCATGTGGTCGACTTTGGTCTCTCGCGGCAGTGAAAGAGTTAACTATATGATATATTTTATATGCAGCCCCAAGACCATTTCTGTTCACTCAGTGTGGCCCCGGCAAGCCAGAAGGTTGGACACCCCTTGTCTAAACCACAAAATATCAAACAAATAGAACAGCTTCGCCCCCACACCCTCCCCTACTTAAATATACCAACTCAGAGATCGCACCATAGTGGAGGAAATGGCAAAGTCCCAAAGACAGCCCACCAAATTTTTTCCCTGGGAAAAAATTTGATGTTCTGTGTCTTTGCTATTTTGCCATTTCGACAGTATAGGATCGACTAAATAGCTTTCGCTATTTAGTCCATTCGATACGCTAATATAGACCCATGTTCAGGTCTTACTCAATGAACTTAATACAGCATATAAACGAGTGAGAGAGACATTAAATGATCTGTTCATTGATGGGCAAATTGATTTACATGAATTTAACTATTTGAATTTAGCATCACCCAAAATACCAACTATTTTTGGACTTTCATAAATTGATAAGACCGTCATTTCACTACTGATGAGACCGATTGTTGATGGAAGAGGATCCATCACCCACCCATGTGTTAAATTTCTTGATGAGAAACTGAAACATCTTGCTCTGAATGAGGAACATATCTGTAAAGATTTGTGGCATTTTTTAGAAAAAAATAACTAACTAGAGTACAGTGACAATTACATCTTTGTCACTATGGGCGTTAAAGACCTCTATACGGTTATTCCTCATGACTTGGGAATTCAGTGGTTTTTGGAAATTTATTTGATAAGGGATTAACACAAGAAAGAATAAACACCTTTGAAACACTTTTGGAAATTGTGTTAAAAAACAACATTTTGATTTTTGACAAATAATTTTTTCTTCAATGTTCAGATGTGGCCATGGGTTCCGCCTGCGGTGGGTTGTTCGCAAATGTTGTCATGACCAAGAGGGAATACACCCAATTGTTTGCATCTGATTTTATGAAGTCCTGTAAACTATATTTGCATTTCCTGGATGATATCTTCATTGTTTGGGATGATGACAGCGATTTACTTCGGGATTTTCTCATCTATATTAATCAGACCAACTGTTTTCCTTACATTTTCTAATGACAATATTGCTTTTTTAGACATTTCGCTTTATAAGGATTCCATCAACAACAAATTTTAAAGCATAATTTACAGGAAATCTACCTTTTCAGTCATGTAGCTGCATTATACCAGCTCTCACCCCCATTACCAGAAGTGTGCAGGTGTTAAGGGACAGTTTGTTAGAGCTTCATGCATGGTTTCATACTCTGAATTTTTCTTGGATGAATGTGAGTACGTTTAATGTATGTTTTTGGCAAGAAAGTATCCTGTTAGATTTGTTGATTCACTGATGTATGAGGTGATCAACAAAACAGAGTGTGGCAATTTTAAACCCATTTTACATGCCCACCCTCAGGAACCTGCCAATACTCCTGATACTACTGTGGAGTCCATGGAACAGAGCATAATTTTGTATAACTACATTAATTCCTGTACTGGTCCTTCCAACAATGCTTGCAGAACTGATGCAGTTTTGGTCAGTTCGTTTATCACCCAGTACAACATAGACAGTAACCCGATTAGACATATTCTTTATAAAACTTGGAGCTATTTTGAAGGATGATAGCCAGACTGTTGGTAAGGTGAGTGAAAAACTTCTCATTACCTTCAGGAAAGGACAGAATTTTAAGTACTTGGTTGAGCATTTTGGCACTCATAGCATGAAAAATCATCTTACAAATGTTAAGATGTCTAAGTGTGGGAGCTGTTCTATGTGCAAATTTATTCTTTGTTGTGAGCAATTTACTATTAATGATTTGAAGTTTAAGATGAAAGAAGTGTGTAACTGCCATACCAAGGGTGTTGTTTATGCTGCTCTGTGTGACTGTTCAGCCTATTATATAGGCAAAACTGAACACTTTTAAAGATTGTATATTTGAACATAACAATGATATTAATCACAAAAAAGAAAGTAGTGCTTTAGCTAGACATACTAGTGTCTTTCCTGGATCCATCTTTAAGTTTGTGGTTATAGAGAGGGTGCCAATGGATCTGGCACCTACTTTTAGAAAAATGTGAATTGTATTGGCAACTGCAGTTAAATGCTGGTAGCTGTCCAGGACTTAATGGATTTAAATCTATTTCATTTTTATTAAAGCTGAAGTCTTTAGAGAGGTAGTTCTATTTAGATGTTATTTAAATCTCATTTAAGAAGTATTGAAAGTTTTTATCTATTTTATCTGTTTTTTAAATGTGTTTTGTTACTTTAATTTTTTTTTTTATTTTTTTTTTGCTTTGCCTAGAGCCTGGCAACCATGTGATCATGTGATTTCTGTCATGTGACTTTTTATCGTGATTTTTTTTTTACCATGTGCTTTTTTACCTGCTACTATTTAAATGGAGTTCAAACAATGTGGTTTTATCTGAAGAAGTTTATATTTAATAAATGAAAGTGCTAATCCACTGTTTTTGTACTGTTTTGCATTTTGCTACATGTTTACTGGGTGTTGTACCTGCCGGAGTCTCTGTGATCTGCGGGTTTCTTACTGTATGTATTTTTTTTATTTTCTGTATTGTGTTTTTCCTTATCAATTGTATTACTGTAATGAATTATGCTTTCATGTTTGGTTGTAGTTTGCTATCCAGGGTCTCAAACACCTATCCTATACAGATAGGCTAAAAGCCCTGTCCCTCTACTCAGTCTCATACAGGCTGCCCAGAGGTGACCTATGTCTAGCATACAAGGCCATTTCAGACCCAGCCTTGATGGAGTTGCTGCATATCCATAAGACAAACTCCAGTCACGCAACCCACACGCAAGGCCTTAACCTGTTTTGTGACATTAATAGAACTTGATGGCGGGATAGATTTGTGTCCCAAAGACTGCCCTGTCTGTGGAATAGACTCTCTCTCCATGTCAAGCAGTGTACCTCTCTAGCGCTCTTTAAGAGGAACCTGGACAAGTGGATGTGAAACAGAAAATATACCCCTGGGATCCTAGTTGTGTCCCTGCTGGACAGGGGAAACAGGTGCTGACTTTGATGGAACATGGGCATAATTCTTGGCTAGGCTTATAAGGACTTCCAGGCAAATAGCCTAGTATCATCCTATGAACCTATGAACCTATAGCAATGGAAAGGGGTTATATACACTCAGACAGACTTTACTGGTATACATACATATATAAATAAATAAAATCTAAGAATATGACCTCACATACCAAGAGCTGCATTTAGAGCAACAAGTGAAAGAACTTTTCCTCCGTTTATTGAGGGGCCACATAGCAAATGAGCCTGCAATTATCCCAGGTTTTCTTGCTTGGCATTCATGTAATATCTTTCACTTATGTATTTATGCTTTTCATAATGAGGTCATTTACAGAGTACTGGGATGAATGTGTTTATGAAATTTTACAAGCCATTTATGTAGACAAGTTCTTTAGTTCTTAGTGAGTGCATGTTTGCACTTGTACTGTTGTAGTTACTAAATAACAGATGAAAGAAAAACTGGAATTTATTGCGTGTTTCTAATCGGTTAACACCGGTACGACCCAGTTATTAAGTACATTTACAGGAGCTTTGTCCTAGTAAAGGGACTCGCCTAGAGCTATAGAGTATGCTGCATGGAAATAAAAACTGTAGGACACAGCAGCTCTGTGGATTACAGTCATTTATAGCTTATTGCTTGTCTCATAATGCTGTTCTGAAATGCAGACCAAATGAAGAATGTCGTACTCAGGAAAATAGAAACCTTCTTAAATTTAACATGAAGCCTGCAGTATAGCATTTCATATCTTTAGTATGTGAGTCACACGAGTACATATGCATGACTGGTAGATTTGAAGACTTCATGTGCAAATGCAGTGACCATTGCATTTCTTTCATATTCAGTAGAATTAAATACGGGACTGTTTCATAACCAAGGAACATGAGAAACAATTAATGTAATGTGTGGAAGTTTACCAAGTATCACATGTAGTATAAAACAAATGAAGCAATACGTGTTTCTGCTAACCTAGCAACTCAACAGTGCTAAGTCACTGGAACACACCCCACTGGAGTTAAGGAAATTATATTTTTTTTTATTTAATGAAATCAGCAAGTAGTAGAGACTACTGAATTGGTTTTTACCCCACACAACCACAGGTCAGCCAGCAAGATCAAAGAAGAAAGTGACCATTCTGGAGTTCATTAAATTACAAAGGAAGCACTACTGATAACTAATGTGAACACAACTAAAACTGAATAGTACCTAATTGCTTGTATGCTGTTTTCTCTGAGGTTGAGCAACCATCTAGGACAAAATATTCTGCAGACACTGAATAGTCAAGTCATCTATTGTATGTATACCATGCCTGATTAGTTACTTACCCACCCACTTGGCTGAAAATTGCTACCACTTTGTAACTCTCAGCAGGGCAGGTTGCTTCACCAAAAAATCTCCTACTTCCACTTTATGCAGGTGGCCTGAGTTTGTTGTTTTACATGAAACAACCATAAACTGTGTCCTGAGTTTTCTTAAAATTAAATAACTCATACAGTTAACCACTGTGTGCTTGTAATATATAATAAGTTAATTCTGTATCAGAAAAACTGTCCAGTTAATTAGCTAATACTTCCATACATAAACGGTTTCCTGACTCTCTGTTTCAAGTGCAGGTCACATATTAAATTTTAAACCATTTTGCACTTGGTAAGCACCCAGCTATTTTTTTCAAATGTGGGACAAAGCAAATTAGCCCAGTTATACATGTATTTATTGTTTATTTATTTATGTATGTATGCATGTATGTATCTGTCTATCTATCTTTCATCTTTTGTTGATCAAGTTAGTAATACTAGGCTTTAACTTTTATTCTATTTCCTTTTGGCGACAGAATTTTAGAACTACTGAATGAAACCCTATGTTAATACTGTATAATTGCATTGAATTTTTTGCTGGTTAACATCAGAGAAAACTGGATTCTGGTCAAATGATTATTGTATCATATTGCGTTTTTTCCCCACATGTGTGAGGATATACTCATCTGAGCTGTACCTAAAATGATTTTTTTTTTAGTGATCAGTGTCTACTCCTGTAAATAAATTTAAATAAAATAAAATAAATAAATAGCATGCTATCACGGGTGATACTGAGGGATAAAGCCAGGCCTGAGGGTGAGTGAGGTGACTCTGGTTTGATAAGAAGCTCCAGAAGCTGGCAGGGGACAATTGATATCAGAATGATGAGTTCTGCTTCTTATAGGGATCCATTGATATCCTCATGCCATCAGAAGCCGTGATCTAGATTTTAAGCAAGGCAGGTAGGGAAACTGCTTCATCAACCCTAAATCGCTGCCAAAAGCACAATGTCAGCTTGTACTGTAGGGAGCATAATAAAGACAAGAGGTATTTATGAATGGTGATATACTACATGGTGGTTTCATTTGCCATGCAAACATGGAGAAAATCAGATTGGTAGGCATTCAATAACAAACAGCATCCTGGTGACAGTGAGAGCAGTGACCCCATGAAAGGCTTGTAACAGTTTTGTAGGTAAGTATGACAACTCTGTCATTACTTGCAGACTGCCACTAAGTTTTCTTTGCCAGTCCTCATTCTACAGTCTGTGCTTGTTGTGTACAGGATTATGTATGAGTGACGCCTCTGATATAAACAGAATACCATCTATGGAGATAATGTCCACTTCACATGAGTAGCTGAATCTTAGTCTGGCTTTCATATTACTCACAAGAAATACAACACTGTAGAGAGTGTGCTCCATGACACTACATCCCACTCTGGGATGAGTGAGCCGACACTGGCCACTCACTTGCATCCCAACTATAGTCAGGTTCACTAGTGCTTTGGGTCATTATTTTAATAATGGTTATCTTGGCCAAAATCAAGGTTTTATGCTGTACACCCAGAATATGATAGAGATGGGAAGCTTTGTCCTCTAAACCACAAATGAAACATTTTTTCTTTTCTTGCTTCTTCTAATGCCAAAGTGTTAATGTTACGAATGTTGGGCAGTCAGGTATAGGTACAATGCATTCACTAGATAGTCATATATTTTAAATTGCAATAGCATTTGCTAATGGCACAAAACCTTTAGGCAGCCTGCATTTTGGTCTCATTAAGAATTTCCTATGATACAAAAACAAGGCTGATGCAGTCACACTATTAAACTAGTCCTTTTGCAGCCTGCCACATATTAGTTTCAGTCAGATGGCTAATATAAGTTTAAACAGTGGTTCATCTGTTGATTATCTTAATTTTTCACCATCCATCCATAACCCCCTTTTTCCCATTTTTGCATGGGTCTATATTATAATATCAGCATTTTAAAATGTCGACTCTCACTTGTTCAACGTGAAACTGTTGAACTCCAAGGTTCCTCAACGGCCAAATCACGGATTTCTTTCCAACGGAAAGAAATCGGTTGGTTGTTCTGTTACACCTACCCTTTCCCTGACTGTAGTGCAGTCTCGGAGTTAGAATATTTAGTTAGGGTGTGTGTGGGTGGCACAGCACCCTATGTTGGGGGGTGTGGGGGCAAAGTCCCTCACTTAAATATGTTTGTTTTTGTGTGGCGTTGGAGTTTCGCCAACCATTTTTTTTCCATTGGAAAGAAATCGGTGATTTGGCCGTTCGGGAACCTTGGAGTTTGACATTTTCGTGTTGAACAATTGAGAGTCAACATTTTACTATGTCGATATTATAATATCGACCCTTTTTGCACATGGGGTCAGGGTGCCACTTCAACAGTGACAATCATCTGCAGCCAAGGTTTACACTGCTGGGTAGTTAGCCCTGTTGCTGTAGTTCTTCAGTAATACCAGTGACTGTATTATATTCAAGCTTCATGACATAAGGATATCCGCAGCATTCAAACAACTCTTAGATTACAAAGCCTCTTTCTCAGCATTAACTGATTGGGAAGTTTTATTCTAGGGAGCAATGCTGTTTGTGTAACTATGCGGCTGATGAAGCAGAAGTACTTTGCAAGCACACAATCATTTCAAACAACCTTTTGTTTTATATCATAGGCAGCCTTTTTGTATATGTCTGAAGCTGAAAGGCAAGTGGTTAAAGGGATTTGAATTTAAGCAGGTCTTGATTAGTTTAAATGTCCATACAGTTTATTCATTTTCAGATATGGACAGCCTCTTCGGACAAGCTTGCTTAAAACCTGGCCTAATTTAGGTGCAGAAATGATGTTGTTGTGTTAGGTCAAGACAGCGTTTCCTATTTTAATGCAAACTGTATCGGAAAATTAGAAATGTTATATATCATTATGGAAGGTGTTACAGCATTCAGTATGCTGCTTATAGTAAAGTTATATTATACTCAATGCTTCGCAGCAGCATTCACAGGGTTATATACATTGCAACTAGGCATATTAACAAGCAAAAAAATCGCAGAGCTGGGACAACAAATCCCAAAGAACAGACATACCTCAGGATTCATGAAGCTTGCACCAGGCGCAGGCGTAGCGTAGGCGGTATAACGCCAAATATGGATGTCGAGTGATTCAGGTACGATCCAATCCCACATGCACTACCGGCGTATGCCAGAACTGCACAGCCCTCTGCTTAGGTATGCTAATCACCCCATGTGCAGTGCCGCACCATGCAAATGAAGGTATATAGCGATTCATGAAGTGGTGCAGGCATAGCGTAAGCCCACGGAAATGTAAACCAAAAAACACGGTTTACATTTTCCCAAACAGAACATCGGAGCTATGGAAGCGGCCCAGACTCATGTATTACAAAGTTAACATATGCCAATGGCTAAATACACAGCCAATGGCATAAGAAAAGATGCACAACACCTAAAAAACAACATTTAATGTCATGTCCACAGTAACGCAAAGTACAACTGCAGGGCATGTGTGCACAAACTGGAACACAAAGATAATATATACAAATGTCATAAAATCGCAATGTAATGCAAATCAGGATTTCACCATAATACACAATGGTATGCATGGTACACCACAACCAAGCTGCAAGGGTTGCTAAGGGTCTGTGACAGTGTTCGGCGCGGTAACTATGAATTAGTAGTCAATGCCATGCAAATGAGGCAGGTAATACTGAATCACAAACATCCCGCCGGATTAAGGCTGTACCATACAATGCAGCACTATAACACCGAGGAGTGGCTCAGAGGTATACATGACAAAAAGCAGATGGGTGTGCCACCGTAGCTGTAAGCACATTGGAGCAATGCAAATCTGGTCTGGCCGTTGCTAAGCAAAGCTGTAGGACAGGGGTGGGGAGGTAGGTATAGAATCGTTTAGCTGAGAGCACATATGGTGCCCAAAAGCGCATGTGTACGTGAATGAAAACGTGCCTGAAACCCGGTAAGCGGATGTACGTGCCGCGAACAATAGCACAAACAGGAAGGTCAGGGGAAGAAAAGAAGGAAATGCTGCAGTAGGGTAATTGGAGTACAACTGAGCAATCAACACCTATTAACTCACAGCGGGCAATCGACGGCAGCTGACAAGTCTATTCGCAGAAACCTGCAAAACAGGATAGGGGAGGCATTGGATTGCAAAGAAAGGAGGGGAGGCATTGGATTGCAAAGGAAGGAGAACTGTCATAGCAGAGCAAAGCAAACCTACAGTAGACCGGCAATAGAACACATTACGCAAGATAAGCCAGGTCTAGGAAAGTACAAATGAAAGCAGGCTGCTGGATGCATGCCAGAAAAAGGGAGGTGAAATGCGAAGAAATGTAAAGGGAAGGGCAAGAGGTAATCCACGGCAGCCAAATGTAATTCAACACCAAAGGCACCACAATAGTAGTTCCTGTAGTAAAACACATAAGATACCCTGTAGCTACGATCGTACATACACACCCTATGACATCATCGGTGTTCACAGCACAATAGTATAAAGTGTGAAAGCACCCTACACACACCTGTGTATTCCCAAACACTGCACCATAGGTGTAAATACACGGGGAACTTTTAAAATATACATGTTGGGAGCTGCCATAGCTCTGATTCATCACCATGTGTTAGAGACTGACAGTGTTGTGGAGGATGATGTCGACAACCACTGCAGGCCCCGGAGGAGGAGAAGAGTGTTCAGACCAAGGGTAACCTAACAGGGGCTACATGATCTGGAGATAGTAGAGCGTTACAGGGTGGACAGGGACATCTTACAGCAAATAGTTGAGCTGTGCCAGCCACGCCTGGGAACCAGAAACAACAGAGGGGACACACATCCCAGTGGACACGAAGGTATGTGTAAGCTTGCAAATACTAGCCACAGGTACCTTTTAAAGGCCAACTGGAGATATAATGGGGATCTCACAGGCATCAGCATCCAGGGTACTACACCAGTTCCTGGATGCCATGTTACCACATGCCAATGAGCATATATACTTCCCCCGAACTCAGGAGGAGTTGGCCAGCAATATGCATCACTTCCACCATGTGGCACACTACCCAGAGGTACTGGGTGTGATAGACTGCACGCACATACATATCAAGTCACCACCCGGTGAGCATGGTAGGCGCTACATAAATCACAAGGGATTCTACTCCATCAACTGCCAGGACGTGTGCAATGCCCAGGAAATTATCATGGATGTGTGTGCTGGCAGCCCTGGAAGCTACCATGACTCCCATATCTGGCATGCCTCACAGCTGTATCAGGTATTTGTCAGGGGGGACATCCCACATGGCCACCTTGTGGGGGATACTGGCTATGCACTGGAGCCATGGATGATGACTCCCATCAGAAATGCACACACGCCCATGCAAGAATGCCATAATGAGGCACACGCACAAACCAGAATCATCATAGAGCGTGTGTTCGGGATGCTGAAATCACAGTTCTGTTGCTTGGACACATCTGGTGGAGCCTTGCAGTACTTTACAGGCACGTGTGCCCACATCTTCATAGTATGTGCCATGCTACATAATATGATCCTGTGGAAACAGCTGCAGCAGGGACAAAATGGTGAAGGCCCTCATAGCCCACCGCAATTGCCAAGGCCATCACAGGCACAGAGGGATTCAGACCATGAACACCCTGTGCCAGCCCCAGTAGGCAGACGGAGGCGTGCCCAATATGCGTACGCCTTGGCAAAGAGGGAACGTATAGCACATACTCTGACAGTGTAGGCCCCTACGGACTGACACACCTCTCCACCTGCACACACAGTACAATGGATGGCACACACACACGTCCACCTGTAAATTGTAATGTATAGGTGGTCCACTGTGTGAATCCTACATAGGCAGCCCTCAAACATTGTACACACAACAGCTATTGGAACAAGGAATGTCAACACCTGAACAGTACATGTGCCTATCAGCATATGTTGGTGCTGTGTGTATAGGTTCCTAGGTACATCGGTAGGTACACGCCTGATTGTCAGAGGCCATACACCAAACGAGGCAAACAGTGTCTGCTGTCGCCACAACATCAAGTAACCAACTGTCGCTCAGTGGAGCAGAGGCAATCGTGGGATCACATGTGTGTAAGCACTGTTCTGCACACACTCTGCATGGATTCCCTGCTGCATTAATGAGGGGCTCCACATAATGTAATCATGGATGTTGTGTCAAGGCATGGGGTGTACCCATGACAGGTATTCGTCACCCCAGCATGCTCCACCTACGGTCGTTTGAAGGTGTAGCACATTATCGTGTCTGGCTCACTGTGATATACATACCCAATGCTGGAGCACATCCAGTAAACATCACATGGACATACCATTAATTGGACTCATCCATATGTAAACTACTGAGTTACCCATGTGAGTGCAGTATGGAGTAACAGCCGTAGTATACTCCACATACAAAATGCCATAACATGTGTACAAATCCCAGATGGCCAAGTGGTAAATGCAGTGACCGTCGTGCATGTTCCCGGTCCCACGTCCTGCAAGGGATGTAACGTAATCCCGAAGGCACGAATAATGCATGTCAGATGCAGGTCATCAGATCATGTTTAGCACACATTAGCGGGAATATGCATTGCCCAGTGCTGGTAAGTGTCATTTAAATATGACTATACGGATATGCACGAAACAAGGCTAAGCTTCTCTGAATATTGCGCAGATCACGGTCAATGATGTCCAGAACAGGTGAAACCAGCATTATTCACCCCTGTACTAATAGCGCCTGCTCTGAAGGGTAAAACGACGACTGCCAGGAGTAGAACACGCAATCATGTATACATTCACCTAACACTATGGTAGCCAAGATATACCTACGGCAGGTGTGTAATGTGACAGGTTCAGACACAAACGTGCGAAGTCCAGGAAACAGTATACACCGACAAGTACACAATGAAAGGTGTAGTTTGCCTGTCACTTTCCCTGTCAGATATATATATATATATATATATATATATATATATATATATATATATATATATATATATATATATATATATATATATACATACATATATATAATACAGATAGAAAGGGTGATAGAGAGATATATGTTGATATATACGGATTCACCGATATCTGCAAATATCTGCAAATATATAGATAGGTCAACGACATTCATAAAACCTTGGAGGTACAAATAAATAGGATACCACCAGCTATGGAATGTGTCACATACCGACATGCATAACCACGAGGCTGAAAGACTGAAAGAACACATTACTGGAACACTAGAACTGCGAGTAATATTATCACGATATGAAGGGACATTTAGTTACCGCTGCCGGTGTTGCAGTCCACGTAGGTACTGTGTTCAGCTGTGTTTGTGATTGCCGTAGTCTGTGTATGTGTGTGTTGAGGGTACTCTGACATACGCCTCACCACTTCTCTTACACAGCAGGCATCCATTCTCCTGCTGGGAAAACTGCAGTACTACAATTAGGACATTCCCTGTTTCCTACTGCTCTGGACCCGTGCTGCGAGTCTACTCACTCCAAGGATATTCATAACTCCTACACTTATAGTTCTCGCACATACGCATGTTTGATTGTCAGGGTTTTCATGTGCTGGTTCGGGTTTAGGCTTGGCCGACTGGTGACTAGCACTGCCCTGGCCCTGTTCAAAGATCAGACGTAGCACATGGACAGAGTTAATTCAGAGTTTCACATTCTACCTGTGTTTACAGACGCAGGTGTTTGGGCACCTCTGACCACATTATTGGGTCGGCGCTACATAATTTAGGGCGGGGAGTGGTTCCACTACATAATGCAGGTTGGGGGGGTGGTTTCCCTTCCCATTTGACTATTTAATTCATTTATACATACAATGAATATTATTCTGGACATCTGTTATGAAATCACTACAGGTATGCAATAGTCTAGTCAACAGCTGGGACAGTTGGTTGGTGTACTTCTGTGTACGGACCTCTCTGATACTTGGGGACTCGTGTCTACAGTGACAGGGACAAGGCTATGACAACTCAGGGACAATCACGGACACTTCTACCATATTAGTACTATTAACGTGGAACATGTTGACAGATTCATAATACTACTAATTGTCTGCAGTTAAATGCATCTAGTACTCTTCATTGTTGTAAGTAGTCATTCTCATTCAACACCTTTCCCCCAAAGGGCACTGGCTTTGTGAGTTTTTAAGGGTCTGGCCAGTTATTGTGTGACTGCTCTGACCATTGGTATCGTTGACATTGTCATATGTACGGGTTGTGCTGTATTCCGGTGACTAGGGTTGGCACCTTTTCACATGGCCAAGATGGGACATTTTCAGAACACACCAGGTTTTACAAGCCGACACATACCCACGGTCAGTACAATGGATAGGACTTTACTTATTTGCCTACATAAAAGCCTATTGTTGTAGTGGTTTATTTGCTTATTTTGTTTCTTGTAACATTTAGGTATTGTAGATACTGCAATAATTATTTTCTGCTACTATTACATAACATATGGGACATAATTATGTCCTACAATCCCAGGACATTTGCCGTTTGGAATGTCTTTTGTCAGGACACAACTGTCCAACGATGGACTATCCCTTGCAAAGCGGGACAGATGACAACCCTACTGCGGACACCAAATTGTTTGGGCCAACACATAGCCACGGTCACTGCAGGTTTAGAACAGTCATTTGTTTCCTAGCTGTAAGCCTTATACCTTTGGCACTTTTGTTGTTTGCCTATTTCTTGTACGAATCATGTTTATTCTATCCTGACGTGACCACTTTAGGCAACTGTTACTTGCAGTATGGTGCATGGTTATTCCCTAAGGTCACAAGACATTTGGCATTGTACCATTGTTGGTCAGGTCACACCTACACACACATTAATTGTCCCTCAAACAGTGGATCAGGGGTATCCTGTTTACGTCAGTGCCTTCATCACCCTTATACCATGTGCCACTATGCGAATGTGTGCAATATATTCTCCCGCTTATTCGTGTCGGGACACGTGCGTCACAGGCAGGTGTTTGATCCTGGGTAGTAGGTTATGCATGACCATTTATGGTTGTCCAGTGTCGTGCACCTCTAATACGCATTCCAACTTGTGTCCAGATATCTACAGGACTGGACATCGTGTCTTCCATTCTAATGTTTACACAGGTTATGTATCCCATGAGGGATATCCAAAAATTAGACCGATCCACAACAAGAGAAATAACTAACATTCTTTGGCGTTATGAAAATGTGCTGGGGGTTTTACATGCAAGGGATACATAGTGTGCAATCCTGCAACTGCCTAGGGTGACACTACCTACTACATATGCGTAGTGGTCACTATGTGTAGCTGTGCCTGCACCAAACCAGTAGGCCAAGTATGGCTGGATTTGGTGGACGTTCAGATACGGGAGTGGGTTGTGTGATGTGGAGGGGATGCTGGGTAGTCCATTATGCATCCAAGTGTGTTGCATTTGTTATGGCCAGTTCCATCAGGACCAATCTGTGGGTATGTGCCGGTGACATGTCTATACATTTGTATCGCACATTTCAATATTCATATGTTTGTGGGATTGTGTTCTATAGTATGGCCTGTCTGGTTGTATTGCAGCTGTTTATACATGTGTTTGTGTTTCTTTCAGCTTCACCTGCTGCTCCCTCATACACCTCCGGTTCACCTTTTCTGCATATGACACAGTATCGCCTTGGAGGATTGTACCATTAACCATCCCCCACACACACAGATTCCTCACACCCCATACATCACTACTTTGGTTGTTGGCCCATGACACGGCCAGTGTAACACATTGAATACCCTACATGTGTCAGGTACCTGTATGGTTGTGTGGACTACCCTACCATGTTTGCTTTCCACATGCTATACCTCACGCACATAGGTACACGCCCATACTTAACTTTCATTACATGGTTGGTATACCCAGGTACTACCCGTTCAACTGTGACACATCCTGACAAGTTCGGCTTGCGTTTCACTTCCACTTGGTATAGCTATGTTCACTGCGTTGGACTACGGCCACACAGTCTTTCATGTCATTTGTTCGCGGGATAGGGACCCGTTATTCCCTACCATGCATTTGTGTTTGCTTCTTCACTTTGTGTTCGCAGGGACTTTCTTGCATGCTTTGCATACGTTTCAGTATCCATGGACACTGACAGATGTGATTACTATCTTGCAACTTGTTATATGCAAGCAGTTTAGGTTGCACATCGACAGCTGCCATTTCCATGCCTCCGTGTGGCACTTCGACATGCCCTATGCACTCGCGCTCCTTTCCTGTGCACGTGGCTGTGGCGGCCGCACGCCTTCATTAATATGCATTTGGTGCTACTGCGCCATCTTCACGCCGCACTGTCGGCGCAAGCCTACCGCCGTCCTTGCGCCGAGCTTCATGAATCCCGGGGATAAACTACCAGTCAGCATGCCAAAGACAAAACTATTGTGGAGATAGAAAGCTTGCAAAAGGCATGATTTGTCACATTAGACAAGCCTGGAATGGAACTCAGGACAGGTTACAATTAAGAAGAAGCTCCCTAAGGAAACTCAAGATGAGATTTGCTTATTCTAAATTATGAATATGAAAACTGCAGAGTCATTAACCTAGCAGAAAAAGTTAGAAAAGTGTGGAAATCATCCAACTACTAACCATAAGTTTCAAAATTGTGTGTGTCTACAGTAAACAATGCTAAATGTAAGTGAAAAAAGTAGTTTATGCTTAGAAAGATTTAGAGTTTTTTTTCAAATGTATCAAATGTATTTTGTATTTTGTTTTGTGAGCGTTGTAAATAATGCATGGTTTACCTTCTGTTAAATACCTTGCAGTAATAGCCAATGTGTTGTACCTGCTGTAATGTATATAATACTACTTTACTGTTATGTCTTCTAGGTTTTCCTTACAGTTTGTTTGGTATGTAAGTTATTGCCTTTGAAATTTTGGAGGTTTTGTTTTTTAGTTAATGTGATATGTTTACGTCTTCTAGGTTTTCCTTACAGTTTGTTTGGTATGTAAATTATTGCCTTTGAAATTTTGGAGGTTTTGTTTTTTAGTCAATGTGATATGTGGTAGTGGACATTTGTGATTACAACATTTACTACATTACGAAAGGTATTAAATAAATAAATTAAGCTACATTGCCTGCCACCATGTCCTCTCAACATGACATAATACCATGCAAAAGAAAAGACATAAAAAAGTCACAAGAGAAATATTCTTAAGTAAGAGGAAGAGACAGAAGTGAGGGAAACATCTCTTTGTTGGCAGTTAGTGCAGAGGACTAGAGCTCATAGCAGTTAGTGAGCAGCTTCTTGTGCCCAGGGTGCAGGGTTTGATGCCTTCCGTCTTCATTTCTCATTACCCAGACTGTTTTCCTGGGTCACTGCTGAAGAGGGACAATTAGATCCAGTAGGCATGCTCTGTGAACAAATAGGTACTATAAAAAATAAGTTAATACTAAATGTTGATTAGCACTGGAAGTGGGCTGAGTCGATACTTAGTTTAAAAAGGACCAGGAGCACTGTTTGATTAATAATTTAATCAGAAAAGAGACTGACAGAATTATACCTTGAAGTACAAGATGAAGGTAATAAGGAACCCATAGCCTTATTTCTCTGTACTCACCTGCCAGAACAGGAGAGAGAGAGAGAGAAGTATGACTGACTAAAAGTGGGGGTAGTTTGCTTCTCTCTCCCTGCTGCTTCTTAAATATAAGAAAGGTCTAAGCTCTTCTTGAATATTATAAACACAGGCCCATCGCTCATTAATTTAAAATATTTCCACCACATGTTCAGAATAACTCCAATTACAACACTTAAGCGTGACAGCAGTCATGTTTCAAATCCTAGCTAAAATAGTTTGGAATCCCAAAAGGCTTCTTGCATTCACTGACAGAAATTACATTTCAGGTATGGAATGAATGTTATTTTTGCAGGTGTTTGTGAAGTGCTGTCACAAGAAAATGACACATAAGATATGCCGTTAAACTACTAAAACACAATAGAATTGAAACATGCTTTGACATTTACTAATGCACTTAACATAATTTCAGTAATTTCCCTTGTTTTATCCCACATGTATAGGCCTTTATTTACATTATCTAGAATATGGATGTACCTTTTTCTTGTTATGAACACAGTATGGGCATACATTTTCATATTACACACAGTGGACATAAACAGGGTAGTATTACTGGCCACTGAGAAGCTGCACAACAGAAAAGCACAACAAAACAAAAAATCAAATGAAAGTTCACCAAGGCTGTTCGGTTTTAAATCTTTTTAAGTGTGGAGATTTTATGTCTTCTGGGTACTTTCATCAAGCAAAAACTGTGCACAAGCCATGACTTTATCTATGCCCCATTTCACTAAAATGCTTAATTGTATTTACTCATCACTGGGTGAACCTCCATTCAGTTAACCTACCTCCAACTTCCTTGCATGCTGATTCAGCACACAAGAATCAATGAGGTGGGGGATATGGTTGTTAAGACCTATATAATCCACACAGGTGAACTGAGACAAAAAAAAATCCCACATCAGAGTGCCCAAGTAGCATTTAATGGACTTTGCCGCCTTAGCTGATTACTGTTAGATATTCTACAAATAACTTCTGTGTCCACATGCAATTAAATCTAGGCAGAAATAATCATAAAACATCAACAATTAGCATTATTAAGACTTATGCTATTTAGCCATGAAGTATTTATCTGAATGCATTATTATCCTGCTCTGTAAATGCACTATTTTGTAAATATTAACTTGCTACTTTCCTGTATTTAAGTACGCAATTATATTTTTAAACTGCTGCCATAGTTAGGTTCCTTCTTGTTTTGATTTTATTGATTTCTTCTGCTGCTGTCTTGAACTTATTGATTTTTATGCTATTCTATTTGTATACTGATTGTTATATATCATTGTTTTTTGTTGTCTTTGTGGCCCAGGTCATGGCTGAAAAAGGTTCATCAACCAGTTCACATATCTAGTTGACAAAAGTTAAATTATTAAAATAAGATATCTACATTTACACTGATATAATTTGCTACTCTTACTGACTGTGACTAAAGCATGCTTTGCTGTAGTAGCAGGCTAAACTACATTATGTGGTTACCATGTATATGAGTTGCATCAAATCTGCATTGCATCACATCTGCATTCTTATATCACCACAAAGTGACATGGAGTTATGTATAGCTATATGTATATTGCTAAGTGAGTTAGACATAATAAAGCAGGACTAATTCTGCACAGCGATTTGTTGTAGCAGAGTGTTGCCACAAAGTAAGTGACATCATAATGAAATCCTTGTTCTGCACAGTGCTCTGTTGTTACAGCTTGTTGTCAGAAAGTGGGTGACATCATAAGTTCTGCGCAAAGCTTTGCTGTTATACAGAGTACTGTGGCAAACTGATTTAGACATTATAATGCAGTTCTACTCAGGGGTCTAGTTTTATCACAAAATGACTTGGACATTATAATATAGAGCTAGTTCTGTAAAGGGCTTTAGTGTTAGACTGCTGTCACATAGTGTCTGACATCATAATAGACTAGTAGTTCTGCATAGTGCTTAGTTATTTCAGAGTGTTGTCACAGACTAACTGACATCATAGTGCAGTACTGGGTCTGCACAGAGAGTTGTAGTTACAGAGTGTTGTCACAGACTGACATCATAGTGCAGTACTGGGTCTGCACAGGGAGTTGTAGTTACCGAGTGTTGTCACAGACTGACATCATAGTGCAGTTCTGGGTCTGTACAGGGAGATGTAGTTACAGAGTGTTGTCACAGACTGACATCATAGTGCAGTACTGGGTCTGCACAGGGAGTTGTAGTTACAGAGTGTTGTCACAGACTGACTGACATCATAGTGCAGTACTGGGTCTGCACAGGGAGTTGTAATTACAGAGTGTTTTCACAGACTGACATCATAGTGCAGTACTGGGTCTGCACAGGGAGTTGTAGTTACAGAGTTTTATCACAGACTGATCACAGTGCAGTTCTGGGTCTGCACAGGGAGTTGTAGCTACAGAGTGTTGTCACAGACTGACATCATAGTGCAATACTGGGTCTCCACAGGGACATGTAGTTACAGAGTGTTGTTACAAAGAGACTGACATCATAAAACATGACTGTTTCTGCACAGAGCTTTGTTTTTACAGCTTGGCCCATGCAGAAAAAGACAAATATGACTACAAACTAGCCTTTATTGTCAAGTCTCCATCTAACCCCCATTAATCACAGAAGGAGATACTCCTCATAAAAAAGAGATGCACAGAAAAAAGGCTGAAATTAAATGTGAAGTGACTCTGGCATTGTAACACAGTACTTGTTCTGCTGAGGATTTAGTGTTTACTGAGTGCTGTCACAAAGTTACTGGGATCATAATACAACAGTGTTTCTACAGAGAGCTTTGTTGTTACAGCATGCTCAGATATCAGAATACTTTGTACAGATCCTGCTCTCTGAGAGAATGTTGTCCTAAAGTGACTTAGAAATAATATAAAGGGTCTCTGATCATAAACATGTCAAGACAAGACATGGATGCTAAGAAATTAGAGTTGCCATCTATCTGACATTTTTCCAGACTATCCAGAAATAGGAATGTTAGTCCAGTGGTCTGGAAAGCAGAGTACAAACTCTGGTATTCTGTTTATCTGTACAGATAGTATGCCTGAGTTGCAAAAATTAAGCCCTAGATTACATTTTCTCAATGAAAAGCATCTCTAATGCGAGGCACTGAAAAACAGTTTTTGCTAAAAAAGGCAAAAGAAGCCATTCATCTCAGAATGACATACTCGTTGACATCTTTAAATTTGTGTGGAAATGGGTAGAGAGAGGTGGGGCTGTGGATGATGCAAGGGGTGTGGTTTTGGTCCGTTTATCACCACAGAGAAAGGTGACAACCTTACAAGAAATTCACCTTGACAGTGAAGCTTGAGAGGTGAATTTTGACAGCCATGTCAATAACAGATATCCTGCGAGTTATCTCCGACTCTTCAGTTATATGTTTTTATTCCAAAGATTTTACGTTGCTGTGAGTTTCACAGCAGTGTTTGGTAGTGTGTGAGATGGAGGTGTACTTTCCATTTTTTTCTACTTTTCTCCTCTGCAGTGCATCTGTGGAGTTGTATACTTTTGAGTGTGTGTGTGTGTGTGTGTGTGTGTGTGTGTGGGGGGGGGGCTGCACCCTTCAAAAATATTTTTTCTATTTAAATAGCTTTTTCAACTCACCATTTTCTAAATAAAATTTTTGATAAATGGTGAGCAGTAAAAATGATTATTGAGTGCTTGTAGGTAAACTGTAAAGAACACATAATAAGGGTTATGATCTATATGTGCTTCATTCACTACCAGTTACAGGAAAAAACTTTCAAAGCCATCAAAAGCTGGAGAAAACACTTTGGGAATGTTAAAGAGACAGCGGGCAGTATCGCTCTGAAGAATGAACTACTTTTAAAGCTGTTAGTTCGTTGTACCA